>NW_022148178.1:0-38069 GCF_901933205.1 Camarhynchus parvulus
CTGTCCTCTCCTGATGCCAGGGATTGCTGCCAGCTCCATGTGGGTAGGGCTGGCTTTGGCACTCCAGGAATTGCCACATCCCAGTTAAACCACCAGGGCACCATGTCTGAGGCACCATTTGGGAATATATGTGGGAAAACACTGTTCCTTGGGGCTGTTCCATAAGGAAAAAGGCACTAGAGATGTTTCCAGGCACTTGGTTTGTTGGAAGTCTCCCTAAATCCCATGGCTGAGCATCCTGGGGACACCTGAGAGATCCCAACTTCCTTCTGGGCCACCACTGATTGATTCCTTCCCTCAGGAATGGGGTGGAATGTACTGGAGTGTCCTGGCTGAGGGGGGTGGTGATTGCAGGCTCTGGCCCCCCCAACATTCCCTGTTTCCTCTTCCAGGAGCTTTTATCCCAGCTCAGCATCACTCACCTGAGGAAGGACGTGCCAGCCTGGGCCACTGATTGCCAAGGGAACAACAAACCTGCCAAGGAAGTCACTTCCCAGTTTAAAACCAGGAAAAACCACTCAGGGCAGGTGGAGGGAAAAGCACTCAGCTACATCCAGGTGTTTCCTTCCCAATTTCAGGGAAAAACAGAGAATCCTGCTGAGCATGGAGCCCCCCTGCTTGTGCATAGGTATTCCCAGGCCTTGGGGTGTCCTGTTGTCCCACTGAGCTTCCCAAAATTGGGTTTTCCAACTGCTTGGCTGCTCAGAATGCCCTGCTCACCCACTATTCCCTGCTTCCCAGGATTCAGTGGATTTTAGTAACTATAATTCAGTGTTTCCAGGACTTGAAACCTTCCTACAAACAGTTCTTGGGGGCAGGTGCCAAATCCAAGTGACATCACCAGGAATTTCAGGGCTGCTTTGCTGGGATAAGCTCAGGAGGGGGATGATGGGAGATAAAACCAGATGTGCCCAGGAACCATCACTTTACCTGGATAAAACCCATCTTTGTTTTTCCAGAGCAGCTTTAGAGTGTCCTTAGGATCAGCATGTGGTATTCCCCCCTCACTTGTTTCCTCAGGGAAATCCATCTTGGAATACCCTGGAGGTGACTGAGCCTCCAGGAACGCAGACAACTCCTCTGTAGCACGAGGAGCAGGGCGGGGAGGAGGAAGCACAGGGAGCCACTTGGCTTTCCCACAGGACACACGTGGCTCGATGGGGCCAGAAGGAAATTCCTGGTTTTTTACAGCTTCAACCCCACAAGAATTCAGTAGTTTAGCAATTTAAGGACTTGTAACAGTAAAATATCCCAAATCCCCCCAGCGTAGCTCTGTGAGGGCAGGGACAGCCTGCAGCTGCTGCCATCCCAGCTTTTGGGAGAACATCACCCCTCTCCTGAGGCAGAGATCCTGCCTGGACACAGATCCTGGTGCTCCCAGGGACTTGGCCTTGCTCTGCAGGGCACTCCAGGCTTTGCCAGTGCTGCACATCTGGGCAGAGGTTGGCACTGGCTCCAGAGCTGACCAGGCAGCTCCGCACACGCCGCTTCCAAGCGGATAAAAACGGATCCTACCACACTAAATGTGGGTAAGTCCTGGTCATTTGTCACCCCTGGCTTGGGGACAAGTGTCCCCAAGTGTGGCATGGCCTCAGCCGCAGTTTGAGTGGGGGTTTTAACCATCCAGACCTGGATATCCCACATGGATGTGGGATTTAAGAGCACAAAGAAGAGGGGGGGTGACGTTGAAGCTGCTCCTTCTCTGGTTGTTCCTAGAGGAACGTGTCCATTGGCAGGTCCGGGAGTCTCTGGGGAGTCTGTGGGAAGTGGCCCTGGGCCAAGCAGAAGGAACAGCAACTCCAGTGTAGAACTTCCAGTAGGTCCAGGCACAGCCATCCTTTCGAGGCCAAACTCCAGCGTTTGGCTTTTGGAAAGGGCTCCAGTGTTGAAGCAATTCCAGTGTTGTGAAGAACTGATGTGGGACATCTGGGAGCACCAGGTGGGGCTCCTGTCCAAGGAAGGAGCACCCCTCTGAGATGTGGCAGAGCTGTCCACGCTCAGTCCGGTGTGATGCTTCCAAATCCAGTGTTGGAAGGGGAGGGAGAAGTGATGGAGGACACAAACATCCCCCTAAGGGAAGGAGAGGGGTGTGGGATGTTGGGAATTGGTGCGAGGTCCCCCCAGGAGCCACCACAGGGCTGGTGGTGGCTTTTAGGTCCTGTGTGTCCTGAGCTTCAGTGTCTCCAGCCGTCACCATTCCAGCTCCGGAGCTGCTGCAGGACACGGGGATGAGGCGGGGCTGGGGGCCAGTGGAGCAGGGAATTCGGGAGGCTCCCAGTGGCACCAGTTCCCCTCCTGTCTCCGAGCAGAGGGCACTGGTGCTGCCGGGACTCACTCACAGAGCCAGTAGAACTGGAAGTAATAGTCAGTGAAGAGGTGTCCCAGCTGCTCCAGGGAAGTGCCGCAGTCAGCTCGGCCCTAGGAACGGGAAAAGCAGCTTAGAGAGAGAGGGGTGCCACTCCAAGGGTGGAATTCTGCCTGGATTATGGGCTTGGGCAGGGACAGATCATCCTCCTACCACCCACAGGACTGTAGGAAGCTCCTGCATTTCCCACATTTCATAAATCCCCCACTTCTCTCCTTCCACATGGCCCCGGACAAGCTGCGGGTACGCACCGGCTGCGCCACTCGGAAGTGGTAGGAAAACTCCCGGAAGGACAGCATCACCAGGGGCCAGCGGTGCGAGGTGTCCTGGGGAGGGAAGAACAGCTGGTCAGGGATCAGCTTGGGGGATGGCCTCCAGACTGGATCTGTGAGGAAATCCACAGCCTCCTGCTGTCAAGCGACCCCATGGATGTTTCCTGGAGCACAAGTGGGATGAGGAAGGGCTCTGGGAGCTGGTGGGGCTCAGCCTGGAGGAAAGGAGGCTCCAGATGGACCTTCTGCCTCTACTGGAAGTAGAGATGGTCCAGATGGACCTACTGGAAGTTCTGCATAAATCCCTGACAGGAGAGGGCAGCCAGATGGGATCAGGCTCTGCTCCCAGGGAACCAAGGACAGGATGAGACGAAATGGCCTCAAGCTGTGCCAGGGGAGGTTTAAGATGGGTATTAGGGAAAATTCCTTCATGGGAATGCCTTCATGGGAAGGGCTGCCTTATTGCCTGTGGGAATAAGTCAAGGGGTGGAAGGGGAGCAGCAGTGGAGTCCCCACTCCTGGAGGGATTTAAAAGCCCCGTGGATTTGGCACTTGGGGACATGGTGGCCTTGGCAGGGCTGGGGGAATGGTTGGACTTTTCCAACCTCAATGATTCCATGTGTATTTTGTGAGCTGTCTCCTTCTCCCTACCTGTGCATCTGTGGAGTCAGTGGAGCTGTTCCTGCTCACAGCATCCTGGCAGGGATCACTGGAGACAAGGTCACAAAGGGAGATGGACACAGTGGAGGAGGAGCTGAGAAGAGAGGACACCATGAGGGTGTGGAAGGGGGAACAAGTGTCCCTTTCCCATGGAGGCACCATGGCCACATCAGCCACTCCAGGGGCTCCCAAAGGACAAGATCCATGGGCACTCACTTCATCTCCAGGGTCAGGTTGGTGTTCACGGCTGTCTGCTGGCTCACAGGGATGCGGTAGCTGAAATTCCCAGTCCTGGGAACACAGAAAGAACATTAGATGTCACCAGGCTGTGGGAAGGTCAGGACAGGACTCAAAATCCCTGTCAGGCTGAGAACTCAGAGGGAAAAACTTCCCAATGTCCCAAGGACGAGCCCACCACCAAACACA
The DNA here is from genome assembly GCF_901933205.1 of Camarhynchus parvulus. NCBI lineage: Eukaryota > Metazoa > Chordata > Aves > Passeriformes > Thraupidae > Camarhynchus > Camarhynchus parvulus. The sequence goes on from NW_022148178.1 coordinate 3,724, forward strand.
ACCCCTAAGGGAAAGCTGGGAGCACCAGCTCCTCTTCCCATGGAGCAGCAAGAAGTCATGGCAGGAAGCACCCAAGAAAATATTGGAAAAACTCCCAGATTTTCCTGTTTGCTGCTCCCACTGAAGTGCCACCAGCCAGCCCTTCTGGCTCACCTGCAGGCGTCGGCAGCGGCGCAGTACTGGGAATGGATGGCCAGGTTGATCTCCAGGATCCGGATGGATTGCAGCACCGGGCTCGGCCCTAGCAGGGAGAGAACAAGATGTTTAGGAACAGCAAAGGGTGGAAAATCCCGAGGCTGGAAGGGAAAGAAGATGGGATCCACGTACCATCCGTGCCGGGCTGCTCCGTGCGGGGCCGCTCGCTCACCGGCTGCCGGAGGCTGCGCTGCTGCCGGGAGTTGCTGCGGGAGAGCGAGAGGTTGGAGATGTACTTGGATTTGCCCTGGATGTGGGAGAAGGGGGAGGAGGGGCTGGCATTGGGGCTGCCGAAGCTCTGAGACCTGTCAGGAGTCTTTGGCCACTTGGTGTAGGAGGTGGATTTCCCGGTGATGCCCCTGGATTTGGCTTTGATATTTGTCACTGGCAGGAGGGAAGGCTGGCTTTGGTCTGTGGAAAAACAGGAGAGAAGGTTGTGCTGAGAGGCAGAGAAAGGCTGGGAGCACTGGGATCACCCTGTCCCCATGTCACCTCCTGATGCTCCCCAGGTTGCCCAGAGAAGCTGTGGCTGCCCCTGGATCCCTGCAAGTGTTCCAGGCCAGGTTGGACAGGACTTGGAACAACCTGGGATAGTGGAAGGTTCCCTGCCCATGGCAGGGGTGGAACCAGATGGGTTCTAAGGTCCCTTCTGACCCAAAGCATTCCAGGATTCTGTGCTTCCATTCCCTCTGTGCCTGATGGAGCTGATAATGGAATGAGGTCAGACCTCAAGGTAGGGCTGCTCAGGTGAGCTGTGCCTGGTGTAGCACGGGAAACTCCAAATCCTTTTTAGCTCCCACACACCCCTGGCAACAGGATTCAAACTGCACCACATGGGCAGAGATGGATATAAAGGATACATCCAAGGATAAGAATAGAAAGGGGATCAGCTATTAGAGAGCTTCCAAAGGAGTGGAATGAGGATCTGGAGGTGAGAAGGAGCTGGAATTGTTCATCCTGGAGGAGACCTTCTCACAAGGAACATGAGGAGGACACGAGGTGACACAAACCTTGGAGATGTCCCAGCATTTCTGGGAATCTGGGCTGGCCCTCACCTGTCCGGTTGGTGGCATGGGCAGGGCTGGTCTCCGAGGGGACAGTAGAGGAGATGGCAGTGGGAGCAACGGAGCAGCACGTGGAAAAACAGGGAGGGCTGAAACAGGCCAGCACACCACGACCGGGAATGCCAAGGGCTACTCCATGTGTCTCATCTGGGACTGTAGGGACACAGGGAATTAATAAGTCAAAGGATGGAACAGGAGCAGCACCTGGTGTCCTGCAGGCCTTCCATGAAACCAGAGCCATCCCAATCCACCACCCACCGTGCTCTGGGGGGGTCCTGCTGCTGGCCCCGTTGGATGCGGCCGTGGATCGCACGATCTGCGTCTTGTCAATGTTCTGGCTTGACCTGGAAGGCAGGAAAAGATGCTGGAAACCTCCTGGGTGTGGACAATGGGGTCACTTGGCTGCAGCAGGAGGATGGGAAGAGGGATATGGAGTAAGTGGAGAAGTGGAGGAGAACAGAGTGATCTGGGAAAGGCAGGAGAAAGGCACACGAGCCATGAAAACAGCAAGGAGAGCTCAGAAATTCCACAGGGAATGGTGTGAGTGTTCCATGTCTGGCAGGGAAAAGTCACAGCTGATTCAGAGGACACCAGCAACCCTCCTGGAACATGGTGTACATGGTGGATTTGACTCCCATCAGGAATCTCCTGGGTGGATTTAGGTCCTTGGGAATCAACAGGCTTCAAGCTCTCACCACTCCCTAAGGAATGTGCCCTTATCCCTTGAAGACAGACTATTCCTCACCTTGTTCCTCAAAAACAGACACAATCCCCCCACCTCCAAATTCATCCCATGGAATTCCAGGTGTTTCACTGCTGCTATCCAAGACCTGAGCTGAGCACACCACAGGCATCTCCTGAGGGTTAGGGAGATGGGAAAGGGAGGGAATCTTTCTCCCAGGTCTGCAGAACAAGGAACACTTCTGGACACCTGTGTCCATGTCTTACCTGTCCCTGAGCATCGCTCCAGGTTTCTGTGGGATTAACAGAGCTTCACTCATTTAGAGGAATTAAGAAAACACTTTGTCATCTCCGAGATTTATATAAATAGAAGGATTTCTTTTCCAGGTGAAAGGAGACTCAATGCCAATCTTCCAAAGAGAATGTGGGCACAAGCCTCTGGAGCTTCACCTTCATCCCAGTCTAAATCCAACCCTTATCCCTGAAGTTCCTCCACTGCCTCATCCCTTCTCCTTACACAGCTTTATCTTGCTCCTGCTCTCCCTGCAGGATGCAATTTCTTTATTTGACATTTAACTAATTGATTTTTCCATCTCCAACTCCTAATTTGCCTTCCCTGACAAGACCCATAACCCTTCCTCCTGGAATCCCACTGGAAGTCTCACATCCCTTTCTCTGTTTCCAGTTTCTTTGCCCTTCGTGGTGCAGGGAAAAAAAGAGGAATTAAGAGAAGGGACGAAGGAATTAAATAATGAAATAATGAAACAGTCACATACCGTGGACACAGAGCGACCGGAATTCCGGGACCCCCGTGCCGAAAGAGGGCCAGGAGACAGGCAGTGGGTACAGCAAAGGAGCTACAGGACAGTGCAGGGAGACAAGGAGAACAGGAAAGTGGGAAGATGACCAGGGAATGATAGAGGATATGGAAGATAATGGGAAGGAAAAGACAAAAATGGGGAAATCAACGGCAAAGTGGAAGGAAAATGGGTTGGATGAGAGATGTGAGGAGGAGAGGAGGGAGAAAAATGGGAGAGGGAAAAGAGAGGGAGAAAAAGAGACTCATTATCAGTTTACACGAGCTCCCAAAGCTGATCCAGCCCTGCTGCACCAGTGGGATGAGGCTGTTTTAGTCCAGCTGGAGGCATCCAAGGAACATGCAGCACATCCTAAAAAGAGATTCCCTTTTCCTTCTCTATTCCTCACTTCTTGCTCCAGATAATTCAACCACCATCAGACTGGGGTGTGTGGCTGTGCTTGGCAGGGTTTGCAGCTCTGGAACTGTGCTCAGTAATCCCAGTTTCTGTGCTCCAGCCTCTCCCAGGTGTCCTCATCCCTCCCAGCGATTCCCGAAATACCCACCCATCGATGTCCACAAGATCCTCCTCGCTGCGCAGGCTCAGCACGTAGAGCGTGGACATGGACACCACGCTGGAAAAGAGAGAAGGAAAGGGTGAGGAGGAGCAGGGAGCAAGGATAGGGCATGGGATCGATCCACTTCCATGGGATTCCAGCCCAGGAGAGATGGATTCCTCATCCCTGGAAGTGCTCATGGCCAGGCTGGAGCAGCCTGGGATAGTGGAAGTTCCCATCTCATGGCAGGGGATTGGAACCAGATAAACTTTAAGGTCTCTTCCAACCCAAAGCATTCCAGGATTCTCTGGAAGAGACCATAGACCCATAGCCCCTCGCTGCACACCCCATGGATGGCACAGTCCCAATGGATGAGCTGGAGGCAGAAGGCCAGGAGTGGGATCTCACCTGAATGCCATGATGATGACCAGGGCAATGATGGTGCCCTGAAGGAAGCGCTGGCTGATGCAGGCCTGCTCCGGGACAACCGACGGAGACTGCGATGGAAAAAAACCCTGGATGAGCTCATTCAGGACCCCCTGGATCAGCTCAGCTCCCTCACTGCTCTGGTCCTTGCACAGATCTCCCACAGCCCATCTTCCTGCCTCCCTGAAAATCCTCAACTCCTCAAGTTTAGAAGTCATTCAATGTCTCCATTAGGAGATGGAAAGGAAGATCATGGGAAAACTGCGGCTGGAAAAAGCCCTCTAGGATCGTGAGTGCAACCCCACCCCCAGCACTGCCAAGGCCACCACTAATCCATGTCCCCAAGTGCCACATCCACAGGGTTTTTAAATCCCACCAGCAATGGGGACTCCACCACTGGAGCCCGCTCCAGTGCCTGACAGCCCTTTCCATGAAGAAATTTTCCCTAATATCCAGCCTTGTCCTCCTGTGTCACAACCTGGGGCCACTTCCTCTTGGATAAAGCAGGGAGCAGAGCCCAATCTCCTGGCTCCAACCTCCTTCCAGGGATTTGTGGACAGTGAGGTTCCCCCTGATCCCCCTTTTCTCCAGGCTGATCCTTCTCTGCTCCTGGCACTGCTCCTTTGGGATCCATCCCTTACCTTGCTGGTGACTTTGTGGGGTCTCTTTTTGTGCGGCACGCTCCCCGCCCGGCTAAACTGGCTCCCAGTTTGGCTGCAAGGAAAAGGAGGAATGGAGCTGAGCTGGGCAGGAATAGCTTTCCAAACCATTACCAGGAAAAAATGGGATTTTCTGGGAGGGAAAAGACGTTTTTGTGGTGTGACAGTCACAAACCCTTTTGGTGTTTTGCCCCAAAACCAGCATAAGCAGGGTCAGGATGGAGATTTTGGAAGCATGGGAAACTCCTTGCCATGACAAAGCCACTGACTTTAGGGAAACAGGGAGACTATTTCATCCTGGGTGTTGTTGGGCTGGTCCTGTGGGAATTCCAAACCTCCTCAAGCTCAGCTCTTTAAATCCACTCCAGGCCAAGCGATATCAAGCAACATCCCAGTCCTTCCTCATCTCCCTGTTCCCAATCTGAGCTGCCCCTTGGAACTTCCTGGGATGAAAGGGGACATTCCCTCTGGCTCCACAGGTACCTGAAGGCTCCAGAGCTCACAGTGGACTTCATGCTGTCCAGCCTCTTGAGCTTGGCCAGCTTGTGGCTCCACCTTTCCAGCTCATCGATCCGTGTCTCCAGGTTATCCGTGAGCTTGCACAGCTCCTTCACGGCTCCCACGTTCTCCATGAAGATCCGCTCCTGCCAGGGAATCAGGCCAGCAGGCTGAGGCACACCTGGACATGGATGATCCATGCCGTCCATGTGTGCCATGGGAGACTGTCCCCTTGATTCCCAGAGCAGCAACCAGGCTGCCACAGGTTGGGAAAGGTCAGGAAACCAGGTGCTCCAGGTTATCCTGACATAAGCACCTTATCTTATCTAGGAAGGGGAGATTAGGACTGGGAGCCTCCCAGCAGGAAGCTGCCAACAAGGAGCCCTTCCCGAGGGAGATGCTGCCAATTTCCACCAGCATCAGGCTGGTCCCTCCCTGCTGGCGTCCGATATCCACCCAGGGCTGCTCCCGACTTCTGGAAGACCAGCCAGGTCTGAAACTCATCTGGGAGCATTTCCCAGGCATCACACTTTCCCTCTCCCATATCCAGCTCCACAATTCCCTCGAGCCAGCTTCCCCAGCCTCCTGGCTGCCACCAACCTTGTTCACCACCAGGAAGTTCTCCAGGGTTTTCCCATTGGAAAAGACCAGGTCCCCAGTGTCCTTCACAGCTTCCGGCAGAATCTCCTTCACTTCCTGAGCAATGACACCTGGAGATGTGGAGATGGAACAGTGGGGTGGGATGGGATAACCCTGCACCCCCTGGATACTCATTCCAAGCTGTGCAGGGCTCCTAGGAGACCCTCAAGGGCAGAGGATGGTCAGACAAGGCTGTTCCCTAAATTCTATGGATAGGGATTATCACCCCACCATAGTATACTTGGAGAAACCTTCTCCCTGTGGGAAGTGCCACCTTCTCTCCCACTCACTAAAGAGGGAATTCCATTAGATTCCCTAATTTGGGAGGTTAGAAGGGCCCTTTTGCCCACCCCACACCTGGGGGGCTGCCCTGGCACAGAGCTGGGTACAGCCCCTGGAAAAGTCAGGGAATTCCTGTGGGACATTCCTGTGTCAGAGGCATATTCCCATGGGACATTCCCATCTCACAGGTGTATTCCCATGGGATGTACCTGTCTCAGAGGTGCTGTCAATGCCCACCGTGGCTGCAAACTCAGGTTTGTAGTTGTAGTGCACCAGCCTCATCCTGGAGATCCGCTTCAGCTGCTCCGTGGTGTCCACCTGGGACAAAACAGGCACATGGAATTCCCAATGGGATATTGCTTCTCAAATCCCCACCACTCTGCATCCAAGCAGGACAATCCATTATAGCCCATGGGAATTCCTTTGGGAGACAGCCCTAAACCCTGCTCTGAGCAGCCATAAGGACAAACACTGGAGTTAATGTCCAAGTCAGGACAAGATCCTTGGATAGGGATACCAGGAGACTGAGTCTCCTTGCAGAACCAGACACAGGGAAGAGACAGTTCCCAAAAACAGGTGACAGGATTATATCCAGCTTTTCTGGACAGGCAAATCTAGCTGAGAGAAATTCAGAGCAGAGCCAAGCTGCTCACCCAGGCTCTGGCAAGGCCCTGTGTGGTACCTGCCACATTGACCTTTTTTCCAGTAATTTTCCACCTTCTTCCCACTGTTTGCTACTTCTGGTTAACACTGGGAGAGTCAATATTCCCTAAGACACTGGACTGGCTGTGCTTGGGACAGAAAAAATCCTAAGGCACTTCCCATCTGCTCTGCAGTCATAGGATCAGGGAACATCCCGAGAAGGAAAGGACGTGAAAGAATCATTGGAGTTCTTCAGCCTCCTGGTGACCCCAAGCCCACCCTGCTTCCCAGGTTCCCACCTCCTGGATGTCCTCTTTCACTCGGACATCCGAAGGGTGCATCAGGGACCCCATGACCTTCACGTTGCCATGGACCACCAGGGCCTCATCCGGGCGGTCCGTGTTGATTCCCACGCGGCCGTGGTGGAACACGGTGTCCGGGAGCTGCGCCCGCTGCCACAGCACGTCACTGTCACTCTCAAACTGCCCCGGGTTGGAAGCCTGTGGAGAAATGGGACAACAGGGACTGACTGAAAAGCAGGCAAGGGAATGCTGGGAAGCAGAGATGGGGAAGGCTGGCTTCTCCTTCTCCTTCTCCTTCTCCTTCTCCTTCTCCTTCTCCTCTCCCTAAAGGAAAATCCTTGCTTCCTTCAGCTGCTATCCCAGCTATCAGTGTTCCAGCCACTAAGGACAGCAGGAAACCAAGTGACATGGATGATACTCCTGGGTCCCAAACTCAGCGCATTCCAGGCTGCCCGCAATTCCCTGAAATTCTGTGCTGGACATTCTGGAAGCTGCCTAATCCATTGTGGACTTCTTGTCTGAGGTCCCTGTTTGGGTTTTAATACCTGCTTTCATGTTTTGGAGCTGTGTGCTCCAGCAAAACCCTGGGAGAGTCTGGGAATGGTGCCTTTCTTTTCCTGCTCCCCTGCCTTAGGACATGAAAAAGTGATGTTCTGGGAGAGTGCCCAATTTTCCTGCATCTTCTTGTTCCTGCTGCAGAGTTCCAACAACACTCTTTCCTCATTCCCAACAATTCTATTGGACACTGACCCCATTTAGAGAATGGGATTCCTTCCTCATCCTGTAACAGGCTCTTGAAGCAGGTATGGAAAGTCTGAAGCCAGAATCCAAGTGTGGACAGGGAAAGCCACAAGCAAGGCAGGGAGAGTTTGGAGGAGGTGGGAAAAGTGGGAAATCAAGTTTGGAAAAGACCTCTAAGAACATCAAAGCCAACCCAGCACCTCCACCACATTCACCACTAAACCAAGACCCACATCCACACATTTTGTGGATGTGGAATGTGGGAAACAGCCCAGGATGGTGCAGCAAGGAGTGTGGAAGGAGACAGGGATTTACCCGGACGATGATCCGCTCGGAGATGTGGGCTGCCAGCGTGTAGTTCTGGTTCTGGGCGTGTGCCTGCAGGGCCACCACCAGCATGAAGTACCTGCAGAGGGACACAGCTCAGGGACACATCCTGTGCTGGGAAGAGCCGGATCTCTGTCCCCTCTGGAGCACTGGGCACCATGGTGGGCTCGCAGCACCCCCTCTCCTGGTGCTGGGTGTCCCCAACCCCTCCCAGACCAGGGACACCCTTCTGGTGTCCACAATCCAAGCCCTATTCCACATCCCACTCCAGCCACTCTGCCCAACCCAGGGACAGGCAGATCCACAGGATTCTCAGGATGTTCTGGAGGAGGCCCCTGTGTTGTCCCTCACCTCTGGTCTGGGTTGGGTTTGCCTTTTTTCCTCATGTTGTTGGCCGTGGTCTCGCTGAAGTGCAGCCGCCCCACAGTGACCTTGGTGACCTGCTCTGGGGGGAGATTCACCCTGCAAGGAAAGGAAAACAAAGCAATGAGTGAGGATGGTGGCAATCTGGGAATGGTGCCTATCTTTTCCCACTCCTCTCCTTTCTCTTCCTTCCTTAGGTGGGGAGCACACAGTTTTCCTGCACCTGGAGGCCCTGAACCCAACAACACTCTTCCCTCATTCCCAGCTGCACACTGGTCCTATCTTGGGACCTGGCACACATACTTCATGCCCTGAGGAACCAGGTATGGAGAGGATGGAGCCACAGCCTGGAGAGGAGAGCTTTTTTGGGAATGGCCATCTCCTGCCTGCTCCACCAGTCTATGACCCGGGCACAGAGCAGGGTTGGGAATGCAAAGAGAGGAAAACAGAGAAAACTGGAGAGTGTGACACTCACACAGTGAAGTGGGAGATCTCCAACTCCACCATTTCCCCACCTTCTCCTGCTGTTGCTTACTCCCTGGAAGCAGAGGAAGCTCATTCCCACAAGGACATACTCACGTGACGGGGTTGAAGGGCCGTTTGCTGCGGTCTGACTGCGACTGCTCGATGTTGATGGACTGGTTCAAGGCCTCGAGCTGGAGAGGAGAATTTGGGAATGTGGCACAGAGCACAGAGACCTTCCCCTTCCCACCTCCTCCCTCCCAGCTCTCTGCCCACCCTCCCATGACAGGGTACATCTGACTCTGAACACCCAGCCTGAGTGTGGGCATTGTCCAAGTGTCAAAAAAGTTGAGGGTGGAAGGATCTTCCCAAAGTGCCCACCGGAGTCAAAGGTGAGTGGGAAGCAATCCTGAAGATAGCTAGACTGAGCCCATCTTAGGACTTGTATTTCAATGGCCTCAGGGGATGTTTAAATTGGATATCACGGAAAACCCCTTCATGGAAAGGGTGGTCAGACATTGAAATAGGCTGCCCAGGGCAGTGGTAGAGTCACCATTCCTAGAGAGATATAAAAGCTGTGTGGACATGGCACCGGGGGACATGGATTAGTGGTGGCCTTGGCAGTGCTGGGAGAAGGGCTGGACTCCATGACCCTAGAGGGCTTTTCCAACCTATCCCATTCCATGACTGTGTGATTCCACACATTCCTCTACTACATGAAGAGGCGCTGTTACCTGTCCCCAGCCATCTCCCAACCCCTCTGTTCCCAGCTGGATTCACCATGGTCCCTCAGCTCCCGCTTACCTTCACTCCGTGCAGTTTCAGGTAGAAGCACTCCAAGGGTTTCAGGCCCTCGGGGGTCTTCACGTACTTGGGATCGCCGAGCATTCCGATGTACACGGTGACCTGGAAGTGGTTCTTCTTCTGGCACACAAAGGCGTCGTCTCCCACGGAGAAGTTGAAGCCCTTGTCGGCATCCACGCGGTACGTGAGCATCGGGCTGGGGAGAGGGAGCAGCTGAGAACAGCAATTTCCCACAGAAACTGCGGATATCCCATCCCTGGAAGTGTTCCGTGCCAGGCTGGATGGGGCTTGGAGCAACCTGGGCTAGTGGAAGGTGTCCCTGCCCATGGATCATCATCACTGGATGATCCATAAGGTTTCTTCCAACCCACATCATTCCACAGCTCTTCCCATTCAGATGGGAAGGAATATGGAGATGCCAAGTTCCAAAGTCTGCCCAAAGCCTGCAGCATCCCTTTAACATGGGAGTAGCAGCTCAGACTGACCCACACCTTGTGGCATTCCCAATGTTACCTTCTGTCAGCTGTACCCTCCCAAATTCCAGCTGAAATCACAACCACCTGCCCCGGCTGCTGCGGAAAAGCTTCCAGCTCTCCCAGTGGACAGGTCTGGAGGAGGACAGGGAGGGAGGAGGAGGGGTCCTGGCTGCTCCATGAACACACACCAGCTGGAAAGGTTTAATCTACATCTCCTTAATGGGCTGGTTTCCATGGGAATCAGGGAAATATGTGGCCTTTTCAGTGAGTCTGTTTTCCTCACCATCCATAAAGCCCAGTCCTGGGCTGGTGGGCCCTCGGAAGGGGGGAAGGAGGGGAAGGAGCTGCCTCTCATCCCACAGAACACCCAAATTCCATTGATTTTAATTAAGGAACAGGGGATGAGATAAAGGGGGAGCTCAGCCCAGCCTTGGATCTCAGGCTTAAAAATTATGGAGTACTTCTCCCCCAAAACCAAACCATTCTGACTTCCACCTCCAGAAGGACTGGAGCAACAGGAGGGGAGGTGGACAGACTGACAGTAAGAAATGGGGCAGAACTCAGGAGACTCTGGGAAGCAGGAAATAAGGATTCTTCACCGGTATCCCTCCTTTTTTTCTGGAATAAAACCATTCTCCCCCTGCAATCACCTGAGGAGTTAATGTGGATGAGAGCTGGGGGCAATTCCAGGTTGCCATGAGTAATTCTGGGATAGCCACGAGGAATTACTCACTCCTTACGCCCCAGGGAGTTGGGAATGCTGTGCCCTGCTCCAGACACAAACCAGACGGTGGGAGCAGAGCACTACCTTAGCCCAGAGGCACGAGAGGAATTCCCCAGCCTCCTCCCAGCCTCAGCCCTGGATTCTCTATCTGGATATTCCTGACTGGGACACACAGCTGAAGCTGACCCAAGCACCCTCATCCCAAGGGGACCCAAGTGAAGCCATTCCTGTTTTTTTTAATGGCTCCCAAGTGTTCCCTACTCTTCCCACTGTTTTTTAACTGGCAAAACCAAGGAGAGAAAGGGTCTGTCTGCACTTCCAAACCACGGATGCTTCCCAAATCGGAAAACTGACAGCTGCTAAATGTGTGCTGACAGAAGGGAGACAGGCAGCCCCCCCCACTCCTCGGCCTTCTAGAAATTCCAGGTCTTCCACAATCCCCTTTCAGAGGTTCCTTTTCACTGATTTTCCCATTTTCCCAATGGCTGTGCTGCTGCATCCCCCAAATCGGGATCCCTGCACTAGGATTGGTGAGAGGGAAGAAGCTGCTTTCCATGCTGGCTTTTCCAGGGACAGGGCAGGGGCCAAAGGGCAAAGTGTCAGGAATAAAAGGTCTGGGGTCAAATGGATTATTTGATCCCGAACATCCCCACTGACAGGGGCGGATTAAGGCAGGACAGAAGGGCAGGATCAGAGGAGGTTTTTCCCAATCCCAGTGAGGGTAAGGGGTTACAAACTCCCCACAGGGAATTGTATTGGGATTTGGCCAAGAGCAGGATGGCAGAGCGATGCTCATGCTCCCCCATTCCTTCCCTCTGTCCATCCAGGTTTCCCCATATCTAAACCACTCCTAAAACATAATACTGGGAGACCCCTAATCCAAAGACATTCCCTAATTCCATGCATTCTCTGATTTCTTTTGCTTCCCATTCCCTAATTCCATGCATTCTCTGATTTCTTTTGCTTCCAGGATACAAACTCCAGCTGAGCAGCAGGACACTGCCATCTATCCCAAACAATCCCACCTGTGTGTCCACACTATGTATTCCCTTCAGCTTCCCAGGACATATCCATGATCCATCACCAGCACCCTGTATCACATATCCCAAAACATATCTAGCAGGTCTGGACCATGACTGGTCTCCATTCCCTTGGTGAGATCCAGGGTGTGCAGCACAGCCAAGTTTGGAGCTGTTTATCCAGACACTTCTACCAGCCAAGGGGTGCAACCCCAAAACCCCAGGATTAGCCCCTGGAGAGCACCAGTTTGCTGGATGGGAAAAGAACAGCACCTTCCCATTTTCCCAGTTCCAAGGCTCTGGCCTCAGCATGGAGCTGTTTCCATGAAGGGCTGCACAATTCCCAGCTGCCTTCCCTCAAACTGGGAGAGGGAGGAGGGAGCTGGAATTTATCGGAGTCTGCTGTCAGGGAGATGAATGGCTCCTTCTCCCAGGAGTAAATTAGGGAATTGCCCGGTTGCAGGCCTCTTTGGCTCCGCTGCTAGAAACCAGCTCATCCCTGGAAATGTTCACTGAGCCTAAAACCACAAAATCAGAGCAAAAGGCCAAAAACATTGTATGCTATCCATAAAATTAATCCAGGGATTTCTGTCTCCTTCAACAACACAGATTCCTTGGCAAAACCTGAGACACGGGCCTGGAATGGAACCTAATCCCTACCCCATCCCCTTATGGAACCTAATTTTTTTGTGTGCACAGGGAGGAAAACATGGAATAGCATTAATTGTACTTTTTCCCCTGTAATCGCTCCCAAGAATCTGGTAAGAACCTGGACAGCTTCCCATGCTCTCCCTCCTTCACCTTCTCTCTGGACTCTTTTCTTAGGATCAAGAGTAGGAAAAATCAGATAATTCAGATGATTCACATTCCTGAGGCTGTGAAAAGGTTTTGGGCACCTGGATCAGAGGGAACTCAAACAGCACATCGAGACTGGGGACAGCTTCCAGCAGAAACCAGACTGGGAATGGCTGCTCCTTGGAAGCTAAATTGGGGCAATAGTTATGGATCCTGATGTGGATGCTGCTCATTTGCTGAGGACACCCAAAAGCAGAAAAAAGGAGACAATCCCCACTTGTCAAATGTGAATGAACCAACCTAAAAAATGCCATTACAGGAGCAAGTAAAGATGGACTTTTTAAATGTGTTTCTCATAGATTATCCCAGGAAAGTGCTGAACCAGGAGAATGAAGGGATGTTCCATTTAAAAAGAGACGTAGGTCCAGCTTGGACAGGAGCAGGAAGAGTCCCCTGAGGTAATGTGGAGCTAAAAATTAATCAATCAACCTTTAACCCTTAATTCTGCTCAAATCCAGCACCACAACAAAGCCCACGTGGCTTCCTCAAATCCCCACGGAGTCACCTCAATGGAATTTATTCCTTACACAACAGGATGACGACCTCAATGCCCCAGGAGTGGGTTTGCTCTGGCTTTTGCCCTAAATCCTGAAAACAGGCATTAGGGAAGTGATCCCAAGATCCAAAGGACAGGGCTGGTTTTGTAGATGTTCTCCAGCAACTCCTCTGTGTCCAGCAGAAAACATAATAGAGTTTGCCCCTCCCAATCCACCTGGGGACAGCAGGGTGCATGGAAAATCTCTGGAAGTGGGACAGAAATGCCTGGAAATGGCACGGGACAGGCTGTGATGTGTTTGGGATGGAAAAACATTTTCCCAGAGCAGGAAGCAGTGAGAAGGAAAAGGGAGGCTGGAAAACCAAAGGATAAGAGGTGACATGTCCAGACAGAGGTCAGAGGAGGTGGCAGTGGAACTCCTACACATGGAAGAGGGATTTGGAGACAGGATCCATGGGAGATGCTCAGCTTTCCCCATCCCACCATCCAGAGGGAGCAAACTGGTGCTGGAGAGCAGGGAAAGGTGCAGGATGGCTTTGGAGCTGCTGATATTCTTTTATGGGAATGGCTTGGTAAACCAGAAGGAATTGTCTTCCCAAATTATCCCTCTCCTGCTGTGGGGTGGGAAAACAGCCACAGAGTCCAAAAGAGGCAACCAGCTCCAACAGAGAATTCCCTGCCCTGGCACCCACCATGAAAGATGGGATAAAATTCCCTGCCCATTCCCACCATGAAAGACGGGATAAAGACTGGACGAGCAGATTTTGTGGGAAAGCTGGGACTCTGCCCCCACCCTTGGAGTCCTTGGCTCCCATTCCCAGGCAAAGTGTGATCATAGTCCCAGGTTACCCACAGGTACCAGAGCATTCCCTGCTCCATGTCCCCCACAGGACCCCAGCTGGCTGTGTGGAAAGAGGAGGGAGGGAATTGGGAGGGAACAGAGGGTCCCTGAGAGGTTCCTGGAAGCCATCCCACCGCTTGCCAGCTCTTTGTCACCTCCCAGGAATGCAGGGAGGATCCAGAGTGGTTTCCTCCTGAGCACTCCTCCTTCCCAGTGTGCTGTCTCCACCCTCTACTGCCTCAATTCCCAGCCCACCTTCCCATTTCTCTCTTCCCTGTCTTGATCATCCCAGCCTTCCTCTCTGGCCTGTCTGCCACTTCCTAGATTTCCTAAAACCCTTCCCTCTTTTTCCTTCCTCCTCTGCCCCCTCAACCATTCCCACTCCTCCTCCTCCTCCAGGTCCCTTCCACACTGCCCAAGCTGCCCTGAAATGGCTCTGGATGACCTCCAGCCTCCCACACTAGGAACTCTCAATCCTAAATTTAAAATCCAGGACCCTGGTAAGCCTAGGGAGGGGAAAAAGGTGCTGCTCATCCCAACTTTCCTCAGGACAAGGCCAGACTTGCCAACAAAGCCCTCCATGGTGAGCAAGGTCTGAGTGGCTCTGGAATTGTTACCAAAGCTGCTGAAATGCCCTCTGCTATTCCTTAATTATCCATAAAAGGTGTGGAGGAGCAACATTCCCAGTAGGGAAGGGGCAATGGGGAGCATTACCTCCACCACAAAGCCCAGCCCAGGCAGATCCTTATCCCATATTTCGAGTGGGATGTTCCCAACCCCAGTGGCTTGCCACTTGCACAAGGAATGTGAATCCCACTTTCCCCAGTGGCGAGGGAATTACTCACAGCTCCTTGTAGTTGGCATCATACAGAGTTGCCCACTTGTTCTGCTGGTGTGGCTGCCACTTGATGGACTGGAAGTTGGGATCCAGGTAGGAGCCGTTCAGGCTGTCGTTATCCTGAATCAGGCCTGTGGGGAACAGTTAAAATGGATTAAATCCCGATTTTACTCACTGGGCTGAGTATCCAGAGGGGTGGGAGCCCAAGGAAGCGACCAGCACTGCCTGAAGCTTCCCTCCTTCTGCTGGGGCAGCACCAGATCCAGGGTGAACCCCACAGGCTGGCAACCTCTGCAGCCATCCTCCCTCCTCCCACAGCCCTGGCCTGGCAGGAATGGGGCTGGAATTCAGGGGATAACGGGGGTACCTGGAGAGAGCGCTCCCGGCTGGTGCCAGGGCGGCGTCTGGACACGGTCGGGATTGAGCGGCACCGATCCCATTCCCGGCTCCTGCTTGATCAGCCCATTGAGCATCTGGGCATTGAGGGTGTTGGGGGGGGACTCGGAGTGTTTCCGCTTCTTGGCGGGATGCACCGGGAGGCTGCGGATACCACGGGAACGCTCAGCAGGGAACGGAGAGTCGGGAGGTGACAACCCCACAGCCAGGACGAGTGGGATCTCACATGGAAAACACAACATTCCTACAGCCCCTGTCCCACCTTATCCCACACCACTGAGTCTGGGTCACTACTTCTGCTGAGCCACATCTTCAATTCCACAGAATCCCAGAATGGTTTGGGTTGGACGGGACCTTAAAGCTCATCTGGTTCCTAATCCTAACCCTAACCTTCCACAGATTTCCTGTGTCTGTTCCTACCACCCAACCCCACACTTCAGGCAATCCACACATCTCCAGCTCCCATTCCCTCACCCCTGCCATTCCCAGGCCTTACTCTGCTCCGTGCTGCTGGAGGAGCTGGTGCAGCATCTGGGATTGCTGGGCATGGTGGAGCTCGGCGGGCGCCATTCCCGGCCCGACGCTGTACGGAGGCATCAGGGGCTCGGCCTTCAGGAACATATCCCGCTGCAGGCCGGGAAAGTGGGAATTGTGCTGTGGCTGGAGGGGGTGAGGGGGCGGTGGGGGCGGCGGAGGGGGACCCTGGAGGTGAGGGGGTGGAGGAGGAGGCGGTGGAGGAGGAGGGTGCTCCAGGCGGGAAGGGGGAGTCATGTGACACATATTTTCAGGAGTCATGGTCCGGAGGAGGTGAGGATCTAAAAAGGGAGAAAGAGCCAAAGTCAGGAGTGTCCTGATCCCACTGACCCAGTTATCTTGGATTCTCAGGCTAGATGAGGCTTGGAACAACCTGGGCTAGGGAAAGTGTCCCTACCCATGGCAGGGGGTTGGAATGGGATGAGACTTAAGGTCCTTTTCCACCCAAACCATTCCAAGATTCTATCATTCCATGGGACAGTGAGGGAGGAGAGTCAATGGAATTACCTGAACACCCCCAGCACTTCCAGGGAGGATTTCTGAGGGGGCACTTTAAACATTTTAACTGAAACCAACAGGAGACTTTGATCCCTGAATTTAAATAGATAAAAAGGGACATTCAAATGTGATTCCACCTTCCTCCTCCTCCATTCGGAATGGGATACTAAAGTCATTCTATAATAAAGGTGGATTTGACTACACCAGCACCAACAGAAATGTTTTGGGTGTGGAGGGTCATGCAAATCCATGTCCCTTCCTGCCCTGCTCCTCAACACCTCAACATTCCAGATCCGTTCCCTTCCATGGGCAGGGACACCTTCCACTGTCCCAGGTTGCTCCAAGCCATGGAACCAGGCCTGGAACACTTCCAGGGATGAGGCAGTCACAGCTTCTCTGGGAAATCCATTCCAGTGCTTCACTGCCCTCATAGGGAAGAATTCCTTCCCAATGTCCCTCTGGTAATGGGAAGCCATTCCCCCCTGTCCTGACATTCCATGCCCTTGTCCAAAGTCCCTCTCCAGCCTCCAGCCTTCTTTTTCTTCACCAGGACAAAGCCCATCTGTTTTTCCAGCCTTTCCCTGATATTTGCATCAACCTGTGCCTTCAGGTGTCCCTACAGAACACCGCAATCCCAGCAGGAATGAGGGACTGACTCATGTGAGGAATGTGAGGAAACCGTGGGGTAGGAAGAGACAGTGACTTTGTTTTAAATGCAAGACAAAGCTTCTTCATGCTCCAATGTGGAAAACCGTCTGGAAAATACCCATCCAGGGACTGGCCAAGCCAGGCACAGCCTCTGGGAACACCGAGAGGGACGGCAGGGAAGGATCTGTTGGATCTTTCCAGGCTGAGCTGGATGGACTTTGGCCTCAGAACACTCAGGCAGGGGTTGAGTAATGAGGCCAAAGCGCTTGACCAGGAATGGGAAAACTCCTCCCGTCAGAAGGTTTGGAAAATTGGAATGTGTTTGCACTGGGTCCTCCTGCTGAAGGCTGCCAGGGCAGGGCTGCTTTCACCCATCCTGTTCCTTCTAAGGTGTTCTGCTTCCCACTGGGACCTCTCAGTGCCTTTTCCACACACAGGGAACCGGATTCCTCCTTCCAGGCTCAAGTCTGGGCCAGCCTTCCTTTGGGAGCTGCCTCAGGGACAGCCCAGCCAAGGATAGGCAAGTGATGTGCTTGCCCAAGGCATTCCCAAACCCAGGGAAAAATCATCTCCAGGAATGCGATCCCAGCTTTGTGGGTGCCCTCCGGAGCCTGCTCTCCTTCCCAACTGAGCTCCGAGCACTCCAAAGCCGCTCTCCCCATGGTGAGCAGCCCGGCCTCTTTGTTATATTTAAGGAAGGGCCAGGAGGAATTCCAGGGATTTTTTTTAGCAAGATAAACAGAACTCTTGACCTCTTCCATCAAAAAAAAAAAAAAAAAGGAGCAGGCGCTGTTCCCGGTGGGGACTGGGCTGGAGCCTGGGGAAGAGGGTGCTCCTGCCGAGGGGGAAGGGAGACCAGGACAACCTTCCCTCCTTCCTTCCCAAGGAGTTTTTCCATGGTAGAACAGTGAAGGTCACCAGAGGGACCAAACAAGCCTCAGTGGCTTTCCTGGGGGAAGCCAGGAATACCCTGCAGAGACCCTGGAGGGGGTCCCAGCTCCCTGTGGCATTTCAGTGGGAGCGGGAGATCCTCGGGATCAGCTGGAGGGGAGGGAAAGGCTGGGAAGGAACTTACTGGAGAATGGCGGGTTCATGGCTGCTTCCCAGAGCCAGGTTCCATGTCAGGGACGCGCTCCCACTCCGTGTTCCCGAGGTGGAGGGCAGGACGAGGGGGATGGCAGGCTCCACATCCCACCCTGCCACGCTCTCCCCACGCCCACGGATTCCCACCACGGATTCAGTGTCCGTGGATTCTGGATTCCCACCACGGATTCCGTGTCCGTGGACTCCCAGCTCTCCTTCTGTGCCGGTCCCTCTCCCCTTTTCCACAGCCAGGAGCAGAACAATGGGCGAAAGCTGAGGGATATTTACTAACTGATAATCTCCCCACGTAGTGCAGCCGCCTGTTTTCTCCCGGCTGATAAAGATTGCAGAGCCAACCACTTTCATGGAATAAAAAGGGGGTGGATGCTGGATTTGGGGTTTGGATTAGGATTTTTTCCCCCCCTTTCTCCCTTTTTGAAGCACTTACCATTCACCTGCTGAGGGGAGTAGGCTTCTGATCCAGAATCCGGGGGAGAGTCCGGCAAAGTGCTGTGGAGCAATGGGAAAAGAGAAGGGAAAGTCATTTTAACCCAGCTTCCAGCACAACCAAGAGGTCCAGGTGGATTCAAGCACCCTCCAGGATCCAGCAGGGGAATCCCAGGTGCACCTGCAGCAGATCCCAGACACCCTGAGTGTGTCCATCACTGCCACGGGTTCCACTGGAGCTCGGGAACAAGGACGTTCTGTTGAGCTGACAGTGAGAACTCCAGGGAAAAGAAGCCAAACAAATTTATCTGCTTCCCAGGGAAAGGTGTGCTCCCCATGGAAATGTCAGTCAGCGATCAAGAGGAATGCACAGAGTTCTCTCTCCATCTTGGGAAGCTGTTCCAGGCCAGGCTGGAAAAGGCTTGGACCAACCTGGGATAGTGGAAGGTGTCCCTGCCCATGGCTGGGAGTGCTGGGACTGGATGGGCTTTACAGTCCCTTCACATCCAAACAATTCCATGATTCTATGAAATGGGAGGCTCTGCAGGATCTGGGAAGCCCATGGAACAGATTTTGCCTGTACAAACCTAAGCACCACCACAGCTCCTGCTATATTCCCCTGAATATATTCCAACATCACCAGGAGCAGGATTTGACACTGACTGTGAAATACAATTAAAAAAAAAAAGTGGGAGCTCCCAGTTGCCTTTTCCAGCACATCCATGGCTAGGGATGGCAGGACCAGGTCATGTGTGGTGGCACAGCACGGACAGGGAGGGAGACTGTGGCACATTCCCATTTTCCACAGGAATTCCTTTCCATTCATGCATCCTACCCCATCAGCTTTATGGATGTGAAATAACCCCAGAAAAATCCCAGTGCCTCCTCGATGAAAGCCAGCCGAAAAGCAAATGAATCAGGGAGGAAAAGCACAGGACACACTGCCCCAACTCTGCTCCTGACAGCACCCACAATTCCAGCTGGGAACCAGGATACAGGATCTTCCTGGACCAGAGAAGCTCAAGGCCCATTGATTGGATTCTCCATGGGAAGTTGTACACAGCAGGGGCTGGAGAGGGCTGAGGTAGGGTGATCCCAAAAAACCCCTTGCCATACTTCCCTCATCCTCCACCTTCCCTTGGAGCACCTTTCCATCATTCCCTTCCCATGCCTGGCTGGAGCATCTACTCCCAGCCTTATTTCCAGGCTCCTTGCCATGTGGGATCTGAGTTCATACTGTATTTCCTATGGATTTATCAGGATTTATGCACCAGCAAGCCAAGTCTTGGCCAGTAATAAAAGGGAACAGCACAATTCAAGGAATCCAGAAGGCTGGAAAAAGTGGACACTGCAGAATTCCCACAGGGAGGTAGTGTGGCTGTGCCCAGTCCAAGGGAAGGGTTTGTTGGTATCCACCACATTGTCCCTGAGCACATGATGGGATGCCTGGGCCAGGAAGTGGACTCCATTATCCTTATGTGTCCCTTCCAGGATATTCCATGATTCTCCACTGGAAAAAGCCTGGCACAAGGGGGAAGAGTCATCCTGGGATGCTGAGGGAATGCTGCCATCAAAGCTGATCCAGCTCAGCCACATCCAAATGAGGTCTCCACCTCTGACAGCAAGCTGCGATCCTTACTCGTGACATCCTGCAGAATTCCAGATGCATCCAGAAGAAAAGGACATAACAAGGCATCACTTCATGCTTTTGATTCCTCCTAAGCTCCAGGTATCCTTCTGGGATCACTGCAAGGGAAAAGTCCCTGGTCTGCGAATAAAAGAAAGGCAGATTTTTTTCTTTTAGCTTTCTGGGATCTCTTTCCAAGTTCATCCAAAGAGTGAAAGTTGTTGACTGAGTGTTCCCAAATTTGGGAATCCCTACGTTGTGCTTGCTGGCAACACTAGAGGGCACAAGGCAGAGGGAGAAGAACCATCCTGGCCTCACTGTCCTTACATCCATAATCCATCCCACGGGAGAAGGCTGTCCAGAGCCACCACCACCTAAAGATCCAGGCTGGAGCACAGCACAGCATCCTGGGATGTTACTGATCCCCTCCTTCCATCCTGGAGAGCTTGAGCCACATCCTTTCTCCCGTTGGGAATAACTCTCCAGCTGGGTCCATCAGCAATCTCAAAACCTGCCCTTCCTCTTCCCCAGAGCTTGTTGAACAGGACACATCCAGCTCAGATCCATCTTCTCCATCTCTGGAGCAGAGCATCTACAACACCAGGCCATGAGAAGAACATCTCCCTGACCAGTGTAGTGAATTATCCTCTGGGATAGTCATGGCAACATCCCAGAGATTGAGTTCCATCCCAGACACTGAATTTTGTCTTGTTCCAGTTTATTCTGTGTCTTCTCCTCCTTAAAAACTGCTCCAATGTTCTCCCACCTGCAGATGTCCAGCAGAGGTATCCAGTACTCTACGATGGCATGGGGGATGGCCCCAAAAACCTTTTGGGAAGCTCCAGGAGCTTCACTCACCCAAAACCAAGGACTTACCACAGAGCCACGCTGCCACAGCTCCGTGGGACCCTCCAGGTGCCACCAGCCTGGAGGAGCCTCCATGCCAGTACCCACCCTTATCCCGCCATCCCACTCCCACTCACCCAGGTGCGTAGGAGGCCTTGGGCTCTGATTTGATTGGAGGCACCACGTTGTTCAGGCAGTGCCCAGCCAGGAAGCCCTTGGGCACCACCATGCCGTTGTTGTTGTTGCAGTTGAGGTGGGCTCCGTAGGCGGCTCCGCAGGGATTGGCCAGGAGGGGACCATGGCGGATGGGGAGCTGGCTGCTGGCCGCAGGGAGGTGGAGGGCAGGGCTGGGAGAGGGATTGCTCACGCTGCCGATGGAGCTGCCGGGAGGTGCCGGGATGCCGGCGGAGCTGGAGGGCTGGGGGTGGGTGTAGCTGGCGGGAGCAGGGATCTCAGGGAAGCAGCTGAGGGAGAAAACGGGACAACATCAGGGCAACAAGACAGTGAGACTGATGGAAGAGTCCAAAATCCACCCAGGAAGTTCTGAAGTGCCCAGGACAGCAGCCTCAAGGAATGTGTAGCCAGCAGGATCTGCTCACTGTGCTCCAGCTTTACAGACCAGCTATGCCAAAGATCCCCACCCTGCTCCCAGATTCCCTTAGTCTCCAGGTCTACTCCATCCTCCTTCCCAAAGTTGGGATACACAGGAGATCCTTCCCTTCTGCAAACTCACGCAGTCCTGGGCATTTAATCTGAGCTCCCAGTGCTCTGATTACGGAAAAGTGTTTATGGTGCCCTTGGCGGGGATAAAGAGAGGGAACAAAAAAGACTGGGAAAACTTGAAGGTAAGAAGCCAGGGAGAGATAGGAAAAAGAGCTGGAAACAATAAAGGAGCAAAGAGAAATCCAGGAAGACTCTGGAGAGGCAGAGGTGATTCCTAAATGATTCCTCAAATTTCAGGGCTGGAAACTGCGCAACAGGTTTCCAGAGAAGCTGTGGCTGCCCCATCCCTGAAAGTGTTCCAGGCTGGGCTGGGCTTGGAGTAACCTGGAATACTGGAAGGTGTCCTGCCCATGGCAGGGGTGGAACCAGATGGGCTTCAAGGTCCCTTCTGACCCAAAGGTTCCTTCCCACCCAAACCATTCCAGGATTCTGTGATCTCTCCATGGAAAAATCACAAGGAACACCATTCCTGCTGCAGAGTAAGGGAAGCACTTACATCTCCGGAGAGTCTTCCTTGCTGATGTACTCTTCCAGGATGCTGGTGTCGATGTTGGATGGTTCCAGAGCTCCATTAATGTCGTGGCCTGGAGGGAGAGGAGGTGGAAACATGAGCCAGGAGAAGGACAGGAAAGGGCCTTGGAAACACCACCAGACCTTTATACAGTCAAAGAACTGATCTGAGAATCGTGGAATAATGGAATGGGTTGGAAGGGACCTTAAAGATCATCTCATTCCAACCCCCTGCCACGGGCAGGGATGACTCACTAGATCAGCAGATCCCTGGGGCCTGCCAGCTGTCCATACCCGCTGCATCCCAGTGTAAAGATTCATCCCAGGAGATAGGGCATGCGGGACAAGCCAGGGTGGGGACACAGACACATGGTGGGAACCAGATCCTTTGGGATCCCTTCCAACTCAAAACATTCTATGATTCCCTTTGAACCCTTTGCAGAACACTGGAATTCTCCACCACAACCTGGATCAACTCCCGACCTTCCTCTCTCTCCTCTGCCTCATGGGCAGGCAGTGGATTCCCTGTCCTTTCTCCAGAGGGCTCCTCCTCCTCTCCCTGCCCTGTTCCAGGGAAGCTGGGCAGGGTTTTGTTGACAGAAAATCCTTCCTTTATCTGTCTCTCCCAAGTGGGAGTCCGGAGGCCGCCAGGGCCAGAGCCAGCCCGCGGTGCCAAAGGCAGTGCCAAGAAAGTGGAAGAGAAGATCCAACTCCCCCTGCTCTGATAAGGAAGTCAGTGAAAGACCATCCTGAAAGAGCCCACGTGAAAGCCCAGGAGAAGCCCCTGCCCGCCTGGATCCCCCAGGTTCCCGGGAAAGGTCACTTGCTGATCCGCAAAGGCCGGCCCGGGGGGCTCCAGCCCACCCCGGCCAATTGCAGCTCTCCCTCTGCAAATCCCTCTCATACCAAGACAGGCAAATCGGCAGAAATAAATCCAGCTAGGAATTCTGCCAAGCGGACAGGGTGTGTGTGGATACAGGGAGCTCTGCCTCAGAAACCTTGGCTGGAGGGGGGGAAAATCCCGGGGGACTGTTCGTTTTTGGGACATCTCCGTAGCAGAGCCCAGGGACCTGGGGCACAAGGTGAGGGTGCTCTTGCATGTGAACACAGGAGCAGGATGTGAACATCTGGAGCAGGGACACACAATACTGCTTCCAGGTGAGCACTGAGGTGAGGAGAGGACAGAGCAGGCACAGCCTTTGGGATCTCCAGTGTGCCAGCACGTCTTGTATGGAATTGCAGATTCCAGGGGAGCACAGGGCTGGCTTCTGTCCCTCCATTGTAACAGCCACATCCTATCCTGAAGTTCCTGGGATGTGATAACTCCACCCTCTTGTCCTCAGAGTTATGGGAGTTCAGTGATGGCCATCCGTGTCCCTCGCTCACCCCTAGGGATCTCTGCCATAGCCCACTCCCAACACTTCACCACAAAACACATCTCTCAAGGCACCTCTTCAAGCCCTCACCGTCATCCCGTAACATCCCCAAAACCTCCTGCCAGGGATGAGCACTCCAGGAGGGTGGGAATCCTCCCTGTGCTCTGTTGTCTCCCTCTTAGCCAAAAAACCCCTGGGCTATAAATCACAGCATGCCTGTGGCAAACACCCACCCCAAAGGCCATCAGGAAACTTGTCTTCATCCCAAGCTTCGGCACTGGGATCCACGATCAAAGCAGCAAAAAGAACACTTGGCCAATTTTTGTGACTCAGCCTGTCCAAGAAAAGTCCAACCCCAGCAGGTTTCCCTCATACCTCCAAACTCCAGGAGCTCCTCTGTGGTGGAAGAGGAGCCCAGGAACCCTCCAGGATGTGAAGGATGAGAAGCCCTCTATAGAAAGCAGGATGCTGCGCTTCCCAGTTTTCTGAGGGTGCTGAGGCCCTGGCACAGGGTGCCCAGAGAAGCTGTGGCTGCCCCATCCCTAGAAGTGCTCCAGGCCAGGTTGGATGGGATTTGGAGCAAGCTGGGACACTAGAAGGTGTCCCTGCCCATGGCAAGAGTACTGCATCAGCTTTACAGTCCTTCCAACTCAAACCATTCCAGGATTCCTTTGCTTCCTCCAAGTCACCTTGGGGAGGTGAGATAAGCCCAGGGACGTGAGAGGCGCGTCAGGGCTGGGGGGGAGATGTGGCTGCCCACCAGAAATCAAGGACCTTCCTCTGCTCCAGGACAGTGGGATTTGCACAAATCCAGGGATATCAGGGCAGGGACAAGGAATGTCCCACCGCCCAGAGCTTCCATGCAGCCAGGCTCTGACCAAAGCCAGCTTAGGTGATTAATTAAAAGCTAATGCTGCTCCATAGTCACGAGATCCCAACGGCACCAGCATTCCCTCCCCCTTCCAAGTGGGGATTAGTGGGAAGCCACCGAGGAAGGAAGCTCAGCACCCAAATGGCTCTGCACGGGACAGGCTCCCACATCTCATCCCAGCAAAGAAAGGTGCAGGAGCCCAGGGAAGCACTGAGAGCTCATCCATCCCAAACCTGCCAGGTCCCTACATCCCATCCTCCTCCTGTCCCTGGCATTGCCACCCTGCTCTCCCACCATGTCACTGCTCCGCTTTCCAACACTTCTCTGGGAAAAGAGCCATGGCAATCCCAAAAAACCCCAACCTCTCCCTGAAGAACAAGAAATAAAAACCCTCAGCACCCTCCTCGTGAGCGGAGCCGGGCGGGCTGAGGCCCCCGGACGTGTGAGAATGTCAGGAATCCCAATGTTTGGACTGGTTTTCTCTGCCTTCCCCAAACCTCCAAACACGCTCCACATCCCAACAGAGGTGCTTCCCACCCTGCTGCCCCCTCCCTGCCCTTGCTCCAACCAGCTCGTCCCTCCTGGTGGCACCTTCCCAGCTCCTTGCTCCAGTTTTGGGTGCTCCCAGAGATGGGCACAGGGCTTGGAAAGAGTTAACAGAGCTTGGCTTCTGTGAACTGTCATATTTACAGGTCTGAGGGATTTAACGCGGAATTTTCCTGGAGTGATAGGCTGAGAAGTTTATGGAATTTCTATTTATAACAGTCCCCCATCCCTCTTCAATTCCTACTCTGTTGCCTGTCTTCAAATCACCCCTAATCCTGCCTGGGTCACCTGGGGGTGGGAGGAAGGGAGAGAGCTGGAGAACTTCATCCCGGGATGCACTAACACGAACCAGATGTGGGAAGCTGGAGATGACAACGAGGTCAGTACTCTGCAGGGGCTGGGGAACATCAGCCAGGGGTGGGGGGACACCGGGGAGGAGGAGGAGGAGAAAGAGCAGGAGAAGATGCTGTGCCAAGCCCAGAGCTTCCCAGTGCCATTGGAGCCACGTACCAGAGAATTTTCAGGGAAAACTGAGGTGCGGAACAGCCTGGGAGGTGATAAAATGCCCATACTGGTGCATGGTGGAATAGGATTGGGAAACCCCATGAGCTTCTGGTTCCATGTGGTCCCTCTCCTGATGGAGCATCAGTGGGATAGATGGATGAGCAGGACACAGAGCACGAAGCTCCAGCAGGAATGACCTGGGATGCCACGGCAGTGCCGGAGTTTGGCGAGGCGGAGAGCCCCGGCACACCCTGGGCTCATCATCCCCGTGTCCGTGCACCAGGGCTGGGTTGTGCAATCCTGGGGCCAGGCTGCAGCATCGGCACATTCCCGGGGCCCCGCGCCGCTCCTCACCCCCTTCTCCCTCCTGCTGTGTTTATCCTTCGGCCCGGGAGGATTGGCTGCTGGCCTGGCCCCGAGCACCAGGAATCTGGGCCGTGGCAAACAAACCAAACACCGCCTAAGCCTGGGGAGCCGCGGGGCCAGTGCTTGGCTTCGGAGCTTCTTCCCATCCCGGATGGCTCTGCCACGCAGGGAGGAGCTGCTCCAGCTGGGAATAGCATCCCTCCGTACCTGCCACCTCAGCAAACCCAGAGACTTGGGATGCACACCTGGACTAAGCTGCTTCCATAAGGAACAGCAGGATGATGTCCCTATTGCCACACGTGCCCAACCCTGGGCTGCTTCTATCCATTCTGGTGACCCTGGAGGAGCCCCTGGCTCCCCCTGGATCCCAGCCCAGCATTCCTGCTTAATTAATGCTCTTTATTACCTGACTGGGATGATAACCAGCCCCCAAATGGGGCTCCTGTAACCGGAGCAGGACATGGAGCCAGTGCTCCCACAGCTCCCCAAAGACCACCCCAGAGCAAAGTCCTGGCTGTCCAAGGCGTTTCCAGGGGATCCCAGGCCTTTTCTCTGATCCACAGTCCCTCCTCATCCCACTACTGTCATCCTTTGCTCCCCCCAGGAATATCATCCTTGAGCAGTTTCCTTTGGATTAGGACACCTTTGGGATGTATGCCTACACATTCCAACCCAGCCCCTGTCTGTTCCCATCACAGAAGGTGGGACTGTCCCAGGCAATGCTGAGGTTCATCCACCCCCTGTGTCCCATACTGGGGACATTCCCAGGAAACCAGCCCATCCCCAAGGACAGCCCTGTCCTTCCAAAGCAAAGAGGAACCTCCTGCATCCCCTGCTCATACTGGACCAAAATCACACGGTCCAAATTCCAACTAATTCCACACCACAAACACAGCCAAGGATGAGCTCCGGGATCTGTGGGATAAGATCCCAAAGAAAACACCAAACTGAGAGGTCAGGATTTGGGGGTTTGTGTGAATTTGGTTGTCATGGAATTAAAATAAACTAATCAACAGAGCAATGGATACGGGCTTGGAACAGACACATCCCACCAAACCTTCTACATGGAGGGGCCAGGATTGTTCCCAGTACCTGACCCCCTCCTTCCTGGGAGTTCTTGGTGAGCTCCCAGCCAATATCCCAAATTCAACCCCTCTGCATTCCTAGAGAAACTATCCCATGCCAGACAGGGCAGGGTGCAGGGAAAGCAGTGATCAGGGACAGGGATACAGGACAGTGGGATTTAGCCAAAGTCCCAGACTGAGGGAGAAAAGAGGAAAGACTCAGGAGCAACAACCTGGGTAACAGTGAGCCAGCTCCAGAGGCAAAACACTTGGAATAACGAATTGGCCTGGTGGGAAGTACAACCAAACCCATGGCAGGGGGCTGGAATTGGATGTCTTTAAAGTGCTTTCCAACCCCAACCATTCCAGGATTCCCCGAATACCCAGTGTCCAGAGGCAGCAGCATCTCCCTGTTCCCTGGAAAGCTCTCTCTGCTCCTACATAATCCCACAAATCCTTAGCTTACATCCACAGATAATTATACGCTGCAAAAGCACCTTTGTTTGAGGTGGACAAGGCCCTAGGAAACACCCCAAACTCAGGGATAAGGAGATAACAGCCTCCACTCCCCATTCCCAAGAGGACAAAGTGTCAGTGGGAGACATCCCAAGGCACAGGAAGTGTGAGGAGCCAGAGGAAATGATCCTGCTGTGCCATGGCAGGCCATGGGCATGTTCCTTGGGAAACTGCAGGAAGAGGAGGCAGAAATGATGATCCTCCCTCCCAGACTTCCCTGAGCCCTCCCTCTGAGCACCTTCTCTCCTCCAACCCTCCTGGAATTTCCCCTCATCTCCCCTCACCAAAGCCGTCCTCCCTCCTTCATCCCTTTCTCCTGGCAGCTCCCCACCCTTGTCCTGGCCTTTCCCCCGCCCTTGCCAGCTGTGAACCTTGGCATGGATGGAGCCATTGTCCTGGGGGAACGGGGGCCGAGGAGGAGGAGGGGAAGGTGTGAGGAGGGACACAGAGGCGCGTTTGTCCCTGTCCCCGCGGCCGTCAATGCCGCGCTTGTCCATTCATGCTCTCCGAGGGCAGGAACAGCGGCTCCATTTGGGAGGCTCCAAGGTGCCTGCCCAGGGGGGCACATTGCCCTGTTTGTTTGGAGACAACGCCTTTATCTCCCTTCCCGGGATGAGGGTGTTGCAGCAGGAACAACAGGACCGCAGGAGGCCACTTCATCTGGCTGTACGAGGCTGGGGCCTCATCCCTGGGGACAACAGGGATGGGGAAAAGCTCCTGAGGATCCCTGCTGCTGAGGTGCCTCACCTGACCTTGTTTTATCCAGACTGCAGCTTTGGGGGGACAGGAGGGACATTTTCCATAGGATAACATGATGTGGATGAGCTCCTAGACACTGCTGTGGTGGTGAAGGTCCATATCCATATCCCACACCATTCCCTCAGAGAGAATTATTGCCAGAATGGATAAAAAATTAATAATATAATTAGCAGCTACATACCAGTACCAAGAAGAGACTTGATCCAGCTGCCCAGAGCTTTCCCATGCTTGGCAATGACCAGGAGAGGGAACGCTCAGGGAACCACAAGGAGTTGACAAAGTTGATGGCAGATCCTGAGCTGTGATCCTGCTGCTCTCCTAGTTCCAAGCAAAGAACCCAGGGATGCAGTCCCTGGACACTGACCTCGCTGCAGGGCAACACTGCGGCTCTGGAAAGGCTCTTAGGGGATCTGGAGAGCCAGGATGAGCCACGATCAGCCCAACTCTAAGACAGCCACACTATACACAGAGGGAACTTGGGATAACGCAGGGTTTGGAGAGGTGCTGCCTCTCCTGGAAACCCTTCCAGCACAAAACAATCCTTAGGGAGGGAGATTAAGAATAGAACAGCACCAGGATACCGGAGCAGAGGCAGCCAAGCATCGCCAGGAACACCGTGTCCAGATCGAACCCATCATTCCCTCCCTTCCAGCTGGGAGGCACCAAGGTCTGTCCAGGCTGGACAATCTCCAGAGGAGACTGGGAGGAACAAGCAGACCCATGTATCTAGATGGGATGTTTTCCAGGGCTTGGGAAGGGCCACCCCAAGTTTTGTGCAACCACCACGGATCTTTCACAAGGAGGAGTGTCGGGTCACCAGGGTTTTCCTGCTGCTCACACAGCTGGGATGTTTGCTCCAGAGTTGTCTCCCAAGAAAATCATGACAAGGGGTATCAAAAGCTTCCTCAGCCACGTGGCACAAAGCTCCCAAGGAAGATCCCACTTTTCCCAGGATCTAACATGACCAATAGAAGTGGGACAGGTCCAGGGTTGTCATTTCTGTCTCCATGATCCCATGGCAGGGGGTGGAATTGGATGGTCTTTAAGGTCCCTTTCAAACCAAACCATTCCAGTATTCTACACAATTGAACTCACTATTAAAACTCCAAAATTCCCTAGGGATTACTGCCATGCTATTCCCACATTCACTTTTCACAGGGAACTGAGGTTTCTTTTTAAAAAAAAAACACCTTGTTTGCCTTTTCTGACCAACTCTGAGCCATCCTGGAACATATTTCCTGCTCCAGGGATTTAGCAAACACTTCCCAGACAATACAGCCGAGATACCAAACGTGCTGCTTGGATCCTGTCCATCCCGCGCGCTCCCTGGGTGTTCCCGGGAACACTTCAAAGCACTGGGCTGGCTGGAGAGCCCCAAATCCAGAGGGAAAGCTCTTGGCATGAGGCTTGATGATGTGCCATGGGGAGGAGAGGATCAGAAGGTCACTTGGGAATGGGTGGGAATGAGTTGTGTCCAAATTAAATACCAGGAACAAGGATTTTCCTAGCAGAGACCCCCAGGAAGGGACTAGGTTCAAAAACATTCCAAGGGGACCTTCTTGGTCTCCACAACTCCCTGAGAGGAGCCAGGTGGGGGTCAGGCTCTGCTCCCAAGGAACGTGGGACAGGACAAAAGGAAATGGCCTCAAATTGCACCAGGGGAGGTTTAGGTTGGATACTAGGGAAAATTCCTTCATGGAAAGGGTTGTAAAGCATTGGAACAGGCTCCAGTGGTGGAGTGCCCATCCCTGGAGGGATTTAAAATCTGTGTGGATGTGGCACTTGGGGATGTGGGATATTGGTGGCCTTGGTAGTGCAACACCAGGGGAATGGCTGGACTGGATGATCCCAGAAGGCTTTTCCAACCTAAATGACTCTACGATTCCATGATCTCTGCTCACATGGGGTGAAAGAAACTCCCAAGATTCCAGGCCTCTTGTTTCTGTTCAATTGCCTCTGCAATGGACTATATGGATACAAGAAAGGAAGAGGTGGCAAAGCCCTTTTCTCCTGGCAAAACGGGGATGGTGACCTCAATCTCATGGATAAACCCTCTGTAGCAGTGGGGAAAAACCTTCAGAGCTAATCCCTGCTGCAACACAACTGGCAATGAGGAAAAAACACCTTAACAATATGAGAATGGGGAATGGTTCGACTCCGTGATCCTGCAGGGTTTTCCTACTTAAACCTGACCTTTTAGGGGTTGGAAATCCTGTAAAAATCCCTCTGTGATCATTCCTGACCTATTGCATCCACAGCTGCCCACTGGATGTCCAGAGCCACACTACATGTGCTTAAAAACCAGGAAGTAGGAAAGGTCCCTACCTTGACATTCCACAGCCCATCCTGTTGGACTGGGTTGATTTGTCCAGCTCTTCTTTCCGAGAACACCAGCACAACTTCCAGCATCCAAACTCCTCATCCTGGGCTGTGAAAGCTGTTCCCAGCCTGCAGGTCCTCACAGGGCTGTTCCCTGTATCCCTCTGGCTCCTCAACACCGTGAGGTGAGTTTTGGAATATCATTTATCACCCAGCATGTGTTGGGTTGCAAGCGGCCTTAAGGATCATCCAGCGCCACCTTTTCCATGAACAGGGACACCTTTCACTAGTCCAGGTTACTCCAAGCCCTGTCCAATCCAGGCTTGGCCTTCTCTGCAGATCAATTCCAATACCCCTTCCCAAAAACTGAATTAAAACAAGACAGAACAGAGGAGACATGGACAGGTAGAATTTCTCCCTGCCCAGAATGCCTCAGATTTTGGGATAGATGGGATCTCATCTGGGACAACCCCATCTCTGTTCAGGAGAGGAGCACTGACCGCATTATCAGCAAGCAGCTAACTGTAAAAAGGTTTGATAGCCCTTATAAAACTCTGTTTTCCAAGTTTTCCTTTACTTAAGCAGGTGTTTCATTCCCAATAAAGTCAAAGCATCCTTTTTAATGCTTCCACGAATCAATGTCCATAAACCCTGGCTAGTCATAACACAGGAGACAAGCCAAGATCCAGCAGGCTGATAAGATGTTTGCTTTCCTGTTTATGTGGATTTTGAGCAATCGGCATTCAGGATTAAAAGTCATAAAATATGTGGATGCCCCAGCCTCTGGAAGTGTTCAAGGCCAGGTTGGACGGGGCTTGGAGCAACCTGGGATAGTGGAAGGTGTCTCTGCCCATGAAACAAGATGGGATTTAAGGTCCTTTCCAACCTAAACCATTCCAGGATTCTATAAATCAATGAATGAAACCTCCAGTTCTTTGGCTATCACACCTGAGTCTTCCAAAAATGCTGTTCCATGCCCACCCCGCAACCTCTGCACTGTCTCCTCCTCACCAAACTACTTGGGTAGGAAAACCAGAACAATTTGCCACTCCATAGCAAAGTTGGGGTGATACTAAAAGACTCCATGGGAAAAAACTAGGGGAAATCAAATCAACCCCAGCAAAAATCCCTTTAATGCCTGGTTTCTACACCCAGGCTGGATCCAAGCACTCTGAGGCTGTTTAAAACTCTGTCCTTGGCTTTTCCAACCAGTTCTCCTCCCCACCACCCCAAAACCCAGGGAAATACACAAGTGTTCGCATTTGGGAACATTTATGGACAGGGAATTCCGCAAGAATTCTGTCCACTCCATTTGCAGCCAGGCCTGGCCGCTCTTCCCACCTTTCCCTCTCCCTGTTTGGAGTAACTGCCCCAAAGCAGCCAAAGTTCAGTGAGATAAGTGGTGGACCCTGAGTGTCACGTTACATTTTCCCTTGGGAAGGGAAGGAGGCCTTTCCTTCAAATGTGCCTTGAACGTGCCCCAGGTGCAGCTGGAAGCTGGCCTGGAGTGTGGGATCCTGGGCTGGCCACATCATCCACCACCACCAAATCGGGGAGAAAAGGCCATGGATGGGGGTGGAACTGGATGATCTTTAATGCCCCTTCAAACCCACAGCATTCCATGATCACATGTCCTGCTGTGCAGGAAGAACAGGGAGAAGGAAGGTCTGTTGGATAAGCAAGGGCATGCCAAGCATGGCAGTCAGTTGGAATAAAAGGATATATCCATGAAAATAAGTGAGAGCCACCAGATAGCCAATGTGGCATCCAATCATAGAATCCTGGAGTAGTTTGGGTTGGATGGGACCTTAAAGCTCATCCAAGTTCCATTCCCTGCCATGGGCAGGGACACCCTGCACTAGCCCAGGCTGCTGCAAGCCCTGTCCAACCTGGCCTTGGACACTTCCAGGGATCAATCCACCCTCCACTTCTCAGAGTTCCCATTTACCCTCCACAGCAGCAGGACACCTCCCTGGCTCTCTGCCACTGTCTGTCCATCCCTAGTCCTGGTATCCCTCTGATATGCCCCATGTTGATGGTTGTCCCTCCTGAATGACGCTGGAGCACGGGATGGGCACCCAGAACGCTCCAGCTTGGCCCCAAAAGCCACGAGACTGTTCCTGTTTGTGTCTCCAGCCACAGCTGCTCCCTTGTCCTCTGGCACGGCACACGCTGGTTAATCATTCCTCAGGCACATTCAGTGTCCCGGGATTCTTATCGGAGAGTGCAAAGTCCAATCAGCAACACCACTGGGAAGAGGCAGGAGGGTTCCCTGGCAAGGGCGGCAAAGCTGTGCCAGAGCAACGCCATCCTCAGGCTGGGATACACGAGAGGGATCCAAGGCATGGGCTGGGAAGTGCCCGCGGGTTCACCTGCACCTTCCCAGCACAGCTCCCAGCTCCAGATCATGGAGTCCTGGAATGGCTTGAGTTGGAAGCAACTGTAAGGATCATCCACTCTCTGCCATGGGCAGGGACACCTTCCACTACCTCAGGTTGCTCCAAGCCCCATCCAACCTGGCCTTGGACACTTCCAGGGATGGGGCAACCACAGCTTCTCTGGACAACCTGTTCCACCACCCTCACCACCAGATCACTCCAGCCATTCCCACCAGGAAAGTAGAGCAGGATCCCATCTCTCTTCCTTGAAATAACCATGCCCAGGAGCCACTTAATTCCTTCCTTCTAGCAGCTGGGATGACTCTGACTCTGGGATGTCTCCTGACTCTGTCCTGGAAGGGCTCTCCCTGATAAGGGTGAGGAAGCAGAGAGAAACCTGTCTGTCCGGCATCCCAAGGCTCCTCCTTGACCAGGATTCCTTTCCCATCTCCCTGCAAGCAGCAGCCCTTCCACACCCCATCCCACGCACGGGCTCAGCCAGGTCTCTGTGTCACTGTTTCCATGCTGGTCACACCTCCAGCATGACTCCTTCTAACCTGTCCCAAGTGCCACCTCTTCCTGAAGTTTCTCCCTGTCTGTGCCCGGGCATTGCTCCCAGGGCACCAGCCTATGGAAGGGGCATTACCCAGGACACGGGCAAAGTTCCTCCTCATGGAGCCGCGTGCTGACATCACCTTTCCAAATGCCAGCCTGCCCTTTATCAGGCTTTACGGATCCACCCTCTCGTGAACAGTTCTCTGGCCTTATTCCACCTGGATGTCTCTTGCCCTTTTCCCAGGATTAAGGAGTTTTGGGGTCCAGCATAAAGGAGTTTTGGGGAAATGGGAGGGAGAAACACCAGCAAAACCATCACAAGACCATGCCAGCAGTGGTGGCATTTGGCACCAGCCTTTCCCTGCGGAGTGGACGAGGATGAGTCCTTTGGCTGAAGAGACTCCAGGAATCTCCTATTGGGATGGACGTGGCAGCTTCCCCCCCACCGTGTCCAGGAATGCCACCTGGGTGTGGTGATGAGCTCAAGGGAATGTTTTTGTCTCTTCCCTGTTCTGCTCAGGCCCTGCAATTGAGCTGGACTCAGCAGCATCCTCATGTCACCTGCTCCTGTTGAGGGCTGACCAAGCAGGGCCGGCAGGGAAGCCCTCAAACAGAGGGAAAAGAGAGGAGAACCAGGGAACAATCCCATTGGGAAGAGAGATGGAGAGGCAGAGGGGAAAGCAAGGCAAGCCATGGAAGGGCCGGGGGGGTCCGTGCTGTTACCTGCTCGGATCCAGCGCATCCTGAGCATGGTGAGAGCCGACGTCAAGCTCCCGCCGTATCCCTGCTCTCTCCCTGGGTCATTATTCCCTGAGCTCAGCTCCTCCTGCTCCCAGGGCTCTGCTGCCTGCTGGTTTTGCTATTCCCTCCGGGAAGAGTGGGAGGGCCGGGGAGGCAGCCGCTGCTCCGCGCTGGGATTTGGGACCGCGAGGGGATTACCCGCAGGGACGGTCATGTGTTAGTGCTGTACCAGCTGCCCCGCGCCCATTCCGGCACGGGCTGACTCCCGGCTCCCAAAGAACTCTGGGCAAAGCCTCTTACCTTCCACAGAGCCAGCCAGGCCCCGCAGTGACTGTCACCTGCGCCGCCACCT
>NW_022148179.1:0-38055 GCF_901933205.1 Camarhynchus parvulus
GCCCAAAATCAGCCCAAAACCCCCCCACAAAAACAGCCCAAAAACCACCCCAAAATCAGCCCCAAACCACCCCCAAAACTCACCCCAAACCATCCCAAAATCACCCAAAAAACCTGAAACCACCCCAAAAACCACCCCAAAAAGCACCCCCAAAACAGCCTAAAAGAGCCCAAAATCACCATAAAAACCAGCCCAAAATCACCCCAAAAACCAGCCCCAAAACAGCAAAATCACCCCAAAAACCACCCCCAAAACACGCCTAAAAGAGCCCAAAATCACCCCAAAAACCACCCCAAACCACCCCCAAAACCCACTCCAAACCATCCCAAAATCACCCAAAAACCACCCCAAAAACCAGCCCCAAAATCACCCCAAAAACAGCCCCAGAACAGCCCAAAATCACCCCAACATCAGCCCCAAATCACCCCAAAGTCAGCCCCAAACCACCCCCAAACCACCCCAAAATCAGCCCCAAAACACCCCCAAAACTGCACCAAAACCACCCCAAAACACCCCCCCAAAAACAGCCTAAAAGAGCCCAAAAACCACCCCAAAAAACAGCCCCAAAACAGCCAAAAATCACCCCAACATCAGCCCCAAATCACCCCAAAATCAGCCCCAAACGACCCCCCAAAAACCACGCCAAAAACCACCCCAAAACCAGCCCCAAAACACCCCCAAACAGCCCAAAATCACCCCAAAATAGCCTAAAAGAGCCCAAAATCACCCCAAAAACCAGCCCCAAAATCACCCCAAAAAACAGCCCCAAAACAGCCAAAAATCACCCCAACATCAGCCCCAAAATCACCCCCCAAACCACCCCAAAAAAGCCCAAAATCAGCCCCCCAAAACTGCACCAAAACCACCCCGAAACCACCCCAAAAACCACCCCCAAAACACCCCAAAACAGCCCAAAAATCACCCCAAAAACCCCAAAAACCCCAAACCACCCCCGAACCCCCTGTGCCCCCACCGTGGCTCCGGTTGGCCTCGGCCGCCTCCACGCTCTGGGTCAGCGACGCCAGGAACGCCTCGGCCGCGTCCTCGGGGGTGTCGAAGGAATTTGGGTCTGGGGGGCCGACACCGGGGTCACCTCCGGGACCCCCGGAGCCCCCAGCCCCTCATTCCATCAGGGGAGCTTGGAACCCCCCAGGATCCCCCCCGGGACCCCCCAGGACCCCTTGGGACCCCCCCCAGAACCCACCAGGACCCCTCTGGGACCCCCCAAAAACCCCCAGAACCCATCAGAACCCCCCCAAGACTCCTTGGGACCCTCTCAGGACCCCCCGGGACCCCACCAGGACCCCTTGGGACCCCCCCAGAACCCCCAGAACCCATTTGGAGCCCCCAAGACCCCCCAGGAACCCCCCAAGACCCCTCAGAACTCCCCCCAGGACCCCTTGGGACCCCCTCAGGACCCCCCCAAGACCCCCGGACCCCCCCAGAACCCACCAGGACCCCCTAAGACCCCTTGGGACCCCCTCAGGACCCCCCCAGAACCCCTTGGGACCCCCTTTGTTCCCCCCTCACCTTGGCACCGGGGCTCGGTGCTGCTCTAGAACCCCCCAAGACCCCTTGGGACGCCCCCAGACCCCCCAGAACCCTCCAGAATCCCCCAGAACCCATCAGAACCCCCCCAAGACCCCTGGACCCCCCCAACCCTCCCCCCAAACCCCCACCAACCTTGGGACCCCGGACCCCCCAAGACTCCTTGGGACCCCTCAGGACCCCCAGGACCCCCAGAACCCACCAGAACCCCCTTGGGACCCCCCCAGGACCCATTTGGACCCCCCAAGACCCCTCAGAACTCCCCCCAGGACCCCTCGGGACCCCCCAGGACCCCCGAACCCTCCAGAACCCTCCCAAGACCCTCTGGGACCCCTTGGGACCCCCTTTGCCCCCCCCTCACCTCGGCACCGGGGCTCGGTGCTGCGAACCCCCCAAGACCCCTTGGGATCCCCAGGACCCCTTGGGACGCCCCCAGACCCCCAGAACCCTCCAAATCCAACCCACCAGAACCCCCAAGACCCTCAGGACCCCCTCAGGCCCCTTGGGACCCCCAGAACCCCCGGAGAACCTCCCCGAGGACCCATTTGGACCCCCCAAGACCCCTCAGAACTCCCCCAGGACCTCGGGACCCCCAGGACCCCCGAACCCTCAGAACCCTCCCAAGACCCTCTGGGACCCCTTGGGACCCCTTTGCCCCCTTCGGCACTCGGCCTCGGCCACGGTGCCGGCCTCGAGGCAGCGGCGCTCGGCCGAGCCCACGAGCTGCAGCCCCGGGCGGCACCGGAACCGAACCACGCCCTCGATGGAGAACCGGGCCCGGGACCCCTCCATGGTGCCCCCCGGGGGCACGGCGGGGGCGGGGCAGTCACCGGCTGGGGAGGGGGGGGACACGGGGGGGAGTCAGAGACGGGAAAGGCCAAAAACGGCCCCAAAATAGCCCGAAAACGGGGAAAAAACCAGCCCAAAAACCAGCCCAAAAACCAGCCTAAAATCAGCCCAAAACCAGCCCAAAACCAGCCCAAAATCAGCCCAAAAACCAGCCAAAAAGAGCCCAAAACCAGCCAAAAACCAGCCAAAAAGAGCCCAAAACCAGCCCAAAAACCAGCCTAAAATCAGCCCAAAACCAGCCCAAAACCAGCCAAAAAGAGCCCAAAACCAGCCCCAAAACCAGCCCAAAACCAGCCTAAAATCAGCCCAAAACCAGCCCAAAACCAGCCCAAAAACCAGCCAAAAAGAGCCCAAAACCAGCCCAAAACCAGCCTAAAACCAGCCCCAAAACCAGCCCAAAATCAGCCCAAAAACCAGCCAAAAAGAGCCCAAAACCAGCCCAAAAACCAGCCCAAAAACCAGCCAAAAAGAGCCCAAAACCAGCCCAAAACCAGCCTAAAACCAGCCCAAAACCAGCCTAAAACCAGCCCAAAACCAGCCAAAAACCAGCCCAAAACCAGCCCAAAAAGAGCCCAAAACCAGCCCAAAACCAGCCCCAAAACCAGCCCAAAACCAGCCCAAAAAGAGCCCAAAACCAGCCCAAAACCAGCCCAAAAAGAGCCCAAAACCAGGCTAAAATCAGCCCAAAAACCAGCCTAAAACCAGCCTAAAAACCAGCCCAAAACCAGCCCAAAACCAGCCCAAAAACCAGCCCAAAACCAGGCTAAAACCAGCCCAAAACCAGCCTAAAACCAGCCCAAAAACCAGCCCAAAACCAGCCCAAAACCAGCCCAAAACCAGCCCAAAACCAGCCTAAAACCAGCCAAAAAGCCGCCCAGAAATAGCCCCAAAACAGTGAAAAAAACTACCCCAAAACCACCCTAAAATCAGCCCAAAATCACCCCAAAAAACCACCCTGAAAACCGCACCAAACCCCCCCAGGGACCCCCAAAGACCCCCCAAAATCCCCAGGAGCCCCCCAACCCCCCCCCAAATCCCCTCAAACTTCCCCCAAGACCCCCCCAAACCCCCCCAGGACCCCCCCAAACCCCCCCAAACCCCCCAAAGCCTCCCCAGGACCCCCCCAAATCACCCCCAGGACCCCCCCAGGACCCCTCAAACACCCCCAAACCCCCCACAAACCCCCCAAAACTCCCCCAAATCCCCCCCCCAAACCCCCCCAGGACCCCCCCAGCCCCCCCCCCCCGTTACCTCCATCGTCGCACACGGGGTCGGGCCCCTCCCAGCGCCCCCAAACCCCCCAGGACCCCCAGACCCTCCCAGCGCCCCCCAAACCCCCCAGGACCCCCCCAGGACCTTCCCAAACACCCCCAAACCCCCCCAAAACTCCCCCAAATCCCCTCAAACTCCCCCCAAAACCCCCCAGGACCCCCCAGCCCCCCGTTACCTCCATCGTCGCACACGGGGTCGGGCCCCTCCCAGCGCCCCCCGCGGCCGCAGCGCCGCTCGGGGGGGCCCCGCAGCGCGAACCCCCCCGCGCAGCCGTAGCGCAGCACGGAGCCCGGCGGGTGCCGCCCCCCCCGCGGGTAAAACCAGCCGTGCTCGAACTCCAGCGGGCCCGGGCACCACACGGCTGGGGGGGGGGAATTGGGGGGGCGGGAGCGTGCGAATGACCCCCAAAAACCCCCCAAAAATCCCCCAAAAATCCCCCCAAAAATCCCCCAAAATTCCGCCGGAAACCCCAAAAATCCCCCAAAAACCTCACCAAAATCCCCCCAAAAATCCCCCCAAAATCACCCCAAAAATCCCCCTAAAAACCTCACAAAAATCCCCCCAAAAATCCCCCAAAAACCTCACAAAAATCACCCCAAAATTCCGCCGGAAACCCCAAAAATCCCCCCAAAAATCCCCCAAAATCCCCCCAAAATTCCGCCGGGAACCCCAAAACCCCCCAAAAATCCCCCCAAAAACCTCACAAAAATCACCCCAAAAACCTCCCAAAATCACCCCAAAAAGTCACAAAAATTCCCTCAAAAACCTCCCAAAATCCCCCCAAAAATCCCCTCAAAAACCTCACAAAAATCCCCCAAAAACCTCACAAAAATCACCCCAAAAACCCCCCAAAAACCTCACCCAAAAACCCCCCAAAAATCCCCCCAAAAATTCCCCCAAAATCACCCCCAAAATCCCCCCAAAAACCTCACAAAAATCCCCCCAAAAACCCACCCGGAAACCCCAAAAATCCCCCCAAAAACCTCACAAAAATCCCCCAAAATCCCCCAAAATCCGCCGGAAACCCCAAAAATCCCCCTAAAAACCTCCCAAAACCCCCCCAAAAATCCTCCCAAAATCACCCCAAAAATCCCCCCAAAAATCCCTCAAAAACCTCACAAAAATCCCCCAAAAATCCCCCAAAATTCCCCGGAAACCCCAAAAATCCCCGCAAAAACCTCACAAAAATCCCCCAAAAATCCCCCCAAAATTCCGCCGGAAACCCCAAAAATCCCCCCAAAAACCTCACAAAAATCACCCCCAAAAACCTCCCAAAATCACCCCAAAAACGTCACAAAAATCCCCTCAAAAACCTCACAAAAATCCCCCCAAAAATCCCCCTCAAAAACCCCACAAAAATCCCCCCAAAATTCCCCGGAAACCCCAAAAAATTCCCCCAAAAATCCTCCTAAAAACCCACCCGGGAACTCCCAAAATCCTCCCAAAAATCCCCCCAAAAACCCGCCCGGAACGCCCCCAAAACCCCCAAAAATCCCCCCCAACATTGCCCCGGAAACCCCAAAAATTACCCCAAAAATCCCCCCAAAAACCCGCCCGGAACGCCCCCAAAAACCCCCAAAAACCCCCAGACTCTCAAGCCCCCCAAAACCCCCTCAGGACCCCCCCCCCCAAATCCCCTAAATCCCCCCAAACCCCCCTGAGACCCCCCCCAAATACCCCTCAGGACCCCTCCAAAATCCCTTAAATCCCCCCAAACCCCCCCAAAACCCCTCAGGACGCCCCCAAACCCCTTCAGAACCCCCCAAATCCCCCCCAAATCCCCTAAATCCCCCCAAAACCCCCCAAACTCCCCCACCCCCCCGAAGCCCCCAAACTCCCCCAAAAACCCCTCAGGACCCAGCCCCCCAAAATTCCACAAATCCCCCCAAAATGCCCCCCAAATCCCCCAAAAACCCCCCAAACCCCACCCCCCGAAGTCCCCAAAATCCCCCAAATCCCCCTCAGGACCCCCCCCCCAAAATCCCCTAAATCCCCCTAAATCCCCCTGAGAGCCGCCCCCAAATCCCCCCAAAATCACCCCCCAAGACCCCCCAAACCCCCTGAGACCCCCCAAACCCCCTGAGACCCCCCAATCCCCCCAAATCCCCCCCCAAAATCCCCTAAATCCACCTAAATCCCACCCAAAACCCTCCAAACCCCCCCCAAAACCCCTCAGGACCCCCCCCCCAATCCCCTAAATCCCCCCAAACCCTTCAGACCCCCCCAAATCCCCCAAAAGTACCCCTCAGGAGCCCCCCAATCCCCCCAAAACCCCTCAGGACCCACCCCACCAAAATCCCACAAATCCCCCCAAATCCCCCCAAACCCCCCAGACCCCCCCAAATCCCCCAAAAGCCCTCAGGACCCCCCAAATCCCTAAATCCCCCCAAACGCCTTCAGATCCCCCCAAATCCCCCAAAAACCCCCCAGAGACCCCCCAAATCCCTCCAAAAACCCCTCAGGACCCACCCCACCAAAATCCCACAAATCCCCCCCAAATCCCCCCAAAACCCCCCAGAGACCCCCCAAATCCCCCCAAATCCCCCTCAGGACCCCTCCCCCTCGCCCCCAGCCCCACCTTGGCAGCGCGGCGGCCCCGCCCCGGGCGGAAGGCTCCCATTGGCCGCCGGGGCCGCAGCGGCGCAGCGCGGTGGGGAGGGGGCGCTGCCGGGGGGCAGCGGTAGAGCAGCAGCGCCCCGCCCCCCGCCAGCTCGCCCCGCCCCCCCGCGATCGGGGCCAGGGAGGGGTCACAGAGGGGGCGGGGCTCCGAGGGGGGCGGGGCCGCCGAGGGGGTACCTGGGGAGGGGAGAATTAGGGGAGGGGTCTTGGGGGGTGCTTGGGGGGTCTGGGGGGGTCCTGAGGGGCTTTGGGGGCTTTTGGGGGATTTTGGGGGGGTCCTGGGAGGGTCTATGGGGGCATTTGGGGGTCCCGAGGGGTTTTGGGGATTTGGGGGGTCTATGGGGGTCCTGGGGGTCTATGGGGCGTTTGGGGGATTGGGGGGGTCTGGGGGGTTCGGGAGGGGTTTGGGGGGATTTGAGGGGTCCCGAGGATTTGGGGGATTTTGGGGAGATTTGGGGGGTCTGGGGGGGGTCTCTGGGGAGTTTGGGGGGATTTGGGACCAGGGGAGGGGTCACAGAGGGGGTGGGGTCCGAGGGGGCGGGGCCGCGGGGGGGTACCTGGGGGAGGAGGGGAGAATTAGGGAGGGGTCTTGGGGGGTTTTAGGGGATTTTGGGGGGTTTGGGGGTCTATGGGGGATTTGGGGGTCTGGGGGGTCCTGAGGGGTTTGGGGGGATCTATGGGGGGGGTCCCGTGGGGTTTTGGGGCATTTTGAGGTGATTTGGGGGTCTGGGGGGGGGTTTGGGGGGGGGGGATTTGGGGACCAGGAGGGGTCACAGAGGGGCGGGGCCCGAGGGGGGCGGGGGCGCCGAGGGGGTACCTGGGGAGGGGGGAGGGGAGAATTAGGGGAGGGGTCCTTGGGGGGGTTCCTGAGGGGTTTTGGGGGATTTGGGGGATTTTGGGGGGTCTATGGGGGATTTTGGGGGGATTTTGGGGGGTCTGGGGGGGGTCCCGAGGGGTTTTGTGGGGGTCTGGGGGGATCTATGGGGGGATTTGGGGGGTCCCGAGGGGTTTTAGGGGGATTTTGGGGGATATTGGGGGGGTCCTGGGGGAATTAGGGGGCGGGGGGTCCTGAAGGGGTTTTGGGGGCGGATTTGGGGGTGTCTGGAGGGGATTTGGGGGGGTCCCTGGGGGGGGTTTGGGGGATTTTGGGGGGGGATTTTTGGGGGGGGGGGGGGTCCCGGGGGTCACTTACGGACCCCGGCCCGGGGGCGGCAGCAGCAGCAGCGCCAGCGCCAGCACAGCTCCGGCCATGTCCGTCTGTCCGTCCGTCCCTGTGTCCGTCCGTCCGTCCGTCCGAGGGGGGTTACAAAACCTCCCTCCCCGCGGTGTCCGGGAAGTGACGGCTGAGGGGAGGGGGAGGGGGGGGGGGGGGGGGGTCAAGGCCGTGACCGAGGGGACGGACGGACAGGAGGGGACAGACGGACAGACGGACAGAGCCGGCGGGGAGGGGACCGAAAACGCCTGAAATGGCCCGAAAATGCCCCAAAAATGGGCCCGAAAAATGCCAGAAATGGCCCGAAAATGACTTAAATTGTCCAAAAATGGCTGAAATGTGCCCAAAAAATGTCCTAAATGTGCCCGAAAAACGCCTGAAGTGGCCCTGAAATGCCCAAAAATGTGCCCGAAAAATGGCAGAAATGGCCCAAAAATGGCTTTAACGACCGAAAAAATGACTTAAATTGTCCAAAAATGCCTTAAATAGCCCCAAAAATGGCTTTAATGACCCCAAAAATGTCCTAAATGTGCCCAAAAATGGCTGAAATGACCCAAAAAATGGCTTAAATTGTCCAAAAATGGCTTTAATTGCCCAAAAAAGGTCCTAAATGTGCCCGAAAATGCCTGAAATGGCCCTAAAATGGCTTAAATTGTCCAAAAATGGCTGAAATTGCCCAAGAATGGCTGAAATGTGCCCAAAAATGCCAGAAATGGCCCAAAAATGGCTAAAAATGTGCCCAAAAATGCCTGAAATGACCCAAAAAATGACTTAAATTGTCCAAAAATGCCTTAAATAGCCCCAAAAATGGCTTTACTGACCCCAAAAATGTCCGAAATGTCCCCGAAAATGCCTGAAATAGCCCAAAAATGGCTAAAAATGTGCCCGAAAATGGCTGAAATGGCCCAAAAAATGGCTTAAATTGTCCAAAAATGGCTGAAATTTGCCCAAAAACCTCTTAAATGTGCCCAAAAATGCCTGAAATGGCCCAAAAATGGCTAAAAACGTGCCCGAAAATGGCTGAAATGACCCAAAAAATGACTTAAATTGTCCAAAAATGCCTTAAATAGCCCCAAAAATGGCTTAAATGACCCCAAAAATGTCCGAAATGTCCCCAAAAACACCTGAAATAGCCCAAAAATGGCTAAAAATGTGCCCGAAAATGGCTGAAATGGCCCTAAAAATGGCTTAAATTGTCCAAAAATGGCTGAAATTGTCCAAAAATGGCTGAAATGTGCCGAAAAAATGTCCTAAATGTGCCCGAAAATGCCTTAAATTTGCCCAAAAAACGTCTTAAATGTGCCCGAAAATGGCTGAAATGGCCCAAAAAATGACTTAAGTTGTCCAAAAATGGCTCTGAAGGCTCCAAAAATGCATTAAATAGCCCCAGAAATGGCTTTAATGACCCCAAAAATATCCGAAATGTCCCCGAAAATGGCTGAAATAGCCCAAAAATGGCTAAAAATGTGCGCGAAAATGGCTGAAATGGCCCTAAAAATGACTTAAATTGTCCAAAAATGGCTGAAATGTGCCCAAAAAACGTCTTAAATGTGCCCAAAACCACCTGAAATGGCCCTAAAAATGGCTAAAAATGTGCCCGAAAATGCCTGAAATTACCCTAAAAATGACTTAAATTGTCCAAAAATGGCTGAAATTTGCCCAAAAAGCTCTTAAATGTGCCCAAAAATGCCTGAAATGGCCCCAAAATGCCCGAAAATCTCCCAAAAATGGCTTTAATGACCCCAAAAATGTCCGAAATTGTCCAAAATTGGCTTTAATTAACCCAAAAATGTCCTAAATGTGACAGATTTTGGGGCGGTTTTGGGGAAGACTTTTGAGGGAGATTTTGGGGGGATTTTTGTGCAATTTTGGGGAGATTTTGGGGAGATTTTGGGGAGATTTTGGTGAAGATTTGGGGACATTTTTGGGAGATTTTAGGGGGATTTTTGAGGGAGATTTTGGGGCAATTTTGGGGCGATTTTTGAGGGATTTTGTGGAGATTTTGGGGAGATTTTTGGGGAGATTTTTGGGGATTTTGGGGATTTTTTTTGGGGGGGATTTTGGGGGCGATTTTTGAGGGATTTTGTGGAGATTTTTGGGGAGATTTTGGGGAGATTTTTGGGGCGATTTTTGAGGGATTTTGAGGGGCAATTTTGGGGCGATTTTTGAGGGATTTTGTGGAGATTTTGGGGCGATATTTGTGGAGATTTTGATGAGATTTTTGATGGATTTTGTGGAGATTTTTGTGGAGATTTTTGGGGATTTTGGGGCGGCTCTCGGTGATTGTCCCGGCCTGACCCCGGGGCCGATTTTGGGCGATTTTCCGGCACTTTCGGGAGATTTTGGGGCGATTTTTTTTTGTGTCCCCCCGTCACCATGGCGACGGCGCTCGCCATGACGTCACCGCCCAGCCTGGGAATGTCCCCAGGAAGTGCCACCGATGTCCCCAAAGCGGGAATGGCCCCAGGAAGTGTCACCGCCACCCTGTGCCCCTCCCCGATGTCCCCAAGGGACCGGGACGGGGCCGCTGCTGCTTCACCTTTATTGGGGACATCGGGGACAGGGAGGGGACAGCGAGGGGACATCGGGACGGGGACATCGGGACAGGGACACGGGGACAGGGAAGGGACATTGGGACAGGGACATAGGGACAGGGACACGGGGACAGCGAGGGGACAGCGAGGGGAAATCGGGACAGGGACATCGGGACAGCGAGGGGACATCGGGACAGGGACACGGGGACAGGGAGGGGACATCGGAATGGGGACAGGGAGGGGACACCGGGACAGGGACATTGGAATGGGGACACGGGGACAGCGAGGGGACAGCGAGGGACATCGGGACGGGGACACGGGGACAGCGAGGGGACAGGGGGACAAGGAGGGACATGGGGACAGGGAGGGGACATCGGAATGGGGACAGGGAGGGGACATCGGGACAGGGACATCGGGACAGGGAGGGGACAGCGAGGGGACATCGGGACAGGGAGGGGACATTGGGACAGGAC
This sequence comes from Camarhynchus parvulus, assembly GCF_901933205.1. NCBI lineage: Eukaryota > Metazoa > Chordata > Aves > Passeriformes > Thraupidae > Camarhynchus > Camarhynchus parvulus. Next base: position 10,509 of record NW_022148179.1, read on the forward strand.
AGGGGGACAGGGAGGGGACGCGGGGACATTTGGGACATTGGGGACAAGGAGGGGACATCGGGACGGGGAGGGGACATCGGAATGGGGACAGGGACACGGGGACAGGTGACAAGGAGGGGACATTGGAATGGGGACATCGGGACAGGACAGGGAGGGGACATTGGAATGGGGACATCGGGACAGGGACACGGGGACAGGGAGGGGACAGGTGACAAGGGAGGGGACAGGGAGGGAGGGGACATTGGAATGGGGAGGGGACATCGGGACAGGGACAGGTGACAGGGACCGGGTGGCACCAGGCGGACGCGGGGACAGCGACACGGCGACAGTGACAGTGACACGGTGACAGCGACACGGCGACAGTGACACGGTGACAGTGACAGTGACACAGTGACAGTGACACGGTGACAGTGACACGGTGACAGCGACACGGTGACAGTGACAGTGACACGGCGACCGACACGGTGACACCCCCGGCCCTACAGCGGCCGCCGCAGCTCCTCCGAGTGTCCCCAACCTGCGGAGGGGACACGGAGAGGGACAGCGCTGGACACGGGGTCCCCTCCTCGTGTCCCCAGTGTCCCCAATGTCCCCAATGTCCCCAGTGTCCCCAATGTCCCCAGTGTCCCCAATGTCCCCAATGTCCCCCAATGTCCCCAGTGTCCCCAATGTCCCCAATGTCCCCAATGTCCCCAGTGTCCCCAGTGTCCCCAGTGTCCCCTCACCGCGGCTGGCGCTGTCCTCGCTGTCCCCGGACGTGTCGCGGCTCCCGATGTCGCCGAGCGGCGCCACCCTCGGCCACCCCTGGGGACGTGTCCCCATTGTCCCCAGCTGTCCCGGGACAGGCAGAGGTGGCACTTGGGGACCTGTCCCGTCCTCCTGGGGACCTGTCCCCTGTCCCAGAGGTGGCATTTGGGGACGTGTCCCCATTGTCCCCTGTCCCAGAGGTGGCACTTGGGGACGTGTCCCCTGTCCCAGGAGGTGCAGAGGTGGCATTTGGGGACCTGTCCCCGCTCCTTGGGGACGTGTCCCCATTGTCCCCTGTCCCGGGACAGGCAGAGGTGGCACTTGGGGCCGCGTCCCCGCTGTCCCCTGTCCCATCGGTGGCACTTGGGGACCTGTCCCCTCTCCTTGGGGACCTGTCCCCTGTCCCTGCGGCCGTGTCCCCGTGGCTGTCGCCTCCTCTTGGGGACACGTGGCCGCTCCTTGGGGACGTCCCCAGGCTCCGGGATGTCCCCAAGGTGCCCTCGGTGGCGCTTGGGGACGTGCCGGGTGTCGCTGCAGCCACGTCCCCAAGCCCTGCAGCCAGGTCCCCAAGCCCTGGGGCCGTGTCCCCTGCTGTCCCCAAGGTGTCCCCACGACTGAGCAGTGTCCCCAAGCGTGTCCCCAGCGACTGCAGACAGGGAGGGCTCACGGCCTGGGGACAGGGAGGGGACATGGATGGGGACAGGGATGGGGACATGGATGGGGACAGGGACAGGGGGGACAGGGAGGGGACATGGATGGGGACAGGGATGGGGACAGGGACAGGGAGGGACAGGGATGGGGACAGGGGACAGGGATGGGGACAGGGACAGGGATAGGGGGACATGGATGGGGACAGGGATGGGGGGGACAGGGGGATGGGGACAGGGACAGGGAAGGGGACAGGGATGGGGACAGGGACAGGGACAGGGATGGGGATGGGGACAGGGATGGGGATGGGGACATGGATGGGGACAGGGACAGGGACAGGGGCAGGGACAGGGAAATGACAGGGACATGGATGGGGACAAGGACAGGGACAGGGGACACCCCCGGCTCGGTGTCCCCCTCCCACGTCCTCGATGTCCCCTCGGGTCGGGCTTTGTCCCATCCGTGTGTCCCCGAATGTCCCCGAATGTCCCTCAGTGTCCCGCCCATCCCCCAATGTCCCCAAATGTCCCCAAACCCCGCCAATGTCCCCAATGTCCCCCCAATGTCCCCCAAATGTCCCAAATGTCCTCAAATCCCCCTCAATGTCCCCATTGTCCCCAATGTCCCCATGTCCCCAAGGACCCCCCCAATCTGCCCAATGTCCCCAATGTCCCCCCCAATGTCCCCAAACCCCCCCAATGTCCCCAAAGCCTCCATCCCTCAATGTCCCCAATGTCCCCGATGTCCCCTCAATGTCCCCGATGTCCCCTCAATGTCCCCAATGTCCCCGATGTCCCCAATGTCCCCTCAATGTCCCCAATGTCCCCGATGTCCCCCAATGTCCCCAATGTCCCCAATGTCCCCGATGTCCCCAATGTCCCCGATGTCCCCTCACCCCCCAGCAGCAGCAGCAGCGTCCCCAGGGCCACCGCCAGTGTCCCCGGTGTCACCTCCATGGCTCTGCCACCTCCCCCACTCCCGGTGTCCCCAATTTATGGCCTCGGGGACAGGGACGTCCCCAGGGTGGGGACGGGGGGTGGCCGTGCCCGGGGGGCGGGGACAGGGCTGTCCCCAAGGGGGGGACAACGGTCCCCAATGTCCCCAAAGTCCCCAATGTCCCCAATGTCCCCAATGTCCCCCAATGTCCCCAATGTCCCCAGTGTCCCCAATGTCCCCAATGTCCCCAATGTCCCCAATGTCCCCAGTGTCCCCCAATGTCCCCAATGTCCCCAGGTGTCCCCAAAGTCCCCCTGTCCTTGGTGTCCCCAACCCCCCCTCAGGTGTCCCCACGCCCCTCCCGCGTCCCCTCCCCTCCCCGCGGTGGCACCTTGGGGACAATGGCGGTGGCACCTTGGGGACAATGGCCCCATTGTCCGCAGCCACTGCCCTTGACCGGGCGACAAGTCCGGGCTGTGTCCCCATTGTCCCCAGGTGTCCCCAGGGAGGGGACAAGTCCGGGCTGTGTCCCCAGGTGTCCCCAATGTCCCCAAGGCGGTGGGGACAAGCTCAGACCCTGTCCCCAGTGTCCCCAATGTCCTCAGGTGTCCCCAATGTCCCCAATGTCTCTGGTGTCCCCAGGTGTCCCCAATGTCTCTGGTGTCCCCAATGTCCCCAGTGTCCCCAGGTGTCCCCAGTGTCCCCAGGTGTCCCCAGGTGTCCCCACTGTCCCCAATGTCTCCAGTGTCCCCAATGTCCCCAGTGTCCCCAATGTCCTCAGGTGTCCCCAATGTCCCCAGTGTCCCCAATGTCCCCAATGTTCTCAGGTGTCCCCAGTGTCCCCAATGTCCCCAATGTCTCTGGTGTCCCCAGGTGTCCCCAATGTCTCTGGTGTCCCCAATGTCCCCAGTGTCCCCAGGTGTCCCCAGGTGTCCCCAGGTGTCTCCAATGTCCCCAATCCCCCCAATGTCCCCAATGTCCCCAGAATCCCTTCTGGACATTGAGGGGGTGACAACTGGGGTGGTGGCAAGGAGGCCAAAGTGACCACAGAGTGAACACCAGAGTGACCCCAAAGTGGCACGAAGTGACCCCAGAGTGGCTCCAAGTGACCCCAAAGGATTTCTTTATTTTTAAGGGATTTTTTCCCTTTTTGGGGAAAATTTTTTTTTTCGGTTCCTTTATTTTTACTTATTCAATTTTTAGGAGGACTTGTTTTGATGATTTGTTCACTTTCAGTGATTTATTAATTTTTGGGGATTTATTAATTAATTCCCGAAACACCAGGACCCCCCGAAAATTCGATATGGGCGTGGCCGAAAGCAGAAATGGGCGGGGTTTTCTCGTTGAGTAGGCGTGGCTTCCTCGGTGGGCGGAGCCACGCCCCTAGGACAAAGCGCTGCGCTGTGGGCGTGGTTTTACCCATATAAGGCATAACCACGCCCCTCCGCGCTGCGTGCTGACGTCACCGCGCGCGGCGCGCTCGGCGGCGATGGAGGCGGCGGGAGGCGCCGAGGTCTGAGGGGCGGCGGCGCCGGGGCCGCTTTTTGGGGCATTTTGAGGCGATTTTGGGGTTTTTTTGTGAGGTTTTGAGGGGTTTTGTGGAGCCGGGGGGTGTTTGTGAGCGGGGGGAAGGGCGGGATCCGCCGGGGGGAGGGGCGCTCCCCTCACGGAGCGCTCTGCCCCTCCCCCTCCCCCTCAGGAGCCGCCCGTCGGGACCCTCGTGGTGGAGGCGGCGGGAGAGGCCGGTGAGTGACCCCCTCCCCAATTGTGAGCCCCATTGCGGTGCCGCCGAGAGCCCTCGGGATCCCCCCTTGGATCCCCCCGAGATCCGCCTCACGATCCCCCTCAGGATCGCCCTGAGACCCCTCAGGATCCCCCTCACGATCCCCCTCACGATCCCCCTCAGGATCGCCCTGAGACCCCTCAGGATCCCCTCAGGATCCCCTCAGGATCCCCCTCAGGATCGCCCTGAGACCCCTCAGGATCCCCCTCAGGATCCCCTCAGGATCCCCTCAGAATCCCCTCAGAATCCCCTCAGGATCCCCCTCAGAATCCCCCTCAGAATCCCCTCAGGATCCCCTCAGGATTCCCTGAGACCCCTCAGGATCCCCTCAGGATCCTCCTCAGGACCCCCTCAGAATCCCCCTGAGGATTCCCCTCACAATTCCCTCAGGATCCCCCCGAGACCCCTCAGAATCCCCCCAAACCCCCCCAGACCCCCAAAACGCCCCCAGTTTCCCCCCCCAGAATTCCCAGATCCCCCCCAAAATGCACCAAGAGCCCCCGAAATGCCCTCAAACCCCTCCTGAACCCCCCAAAACGCCCCCAGACCCCTCCCCAGGACCCCCAGATCCCCCCCAAGACCCCCCTGAGCCCTCCCCAAATGCTCCCCAAACCCCCCAAAATCCCCTCAAAACCCCCCAAAAAAATGTCACCAAATCCCCTCAAAAAACCCCCAAAATTTCGGGGGGTCCTGGGGAGGTTTGGGGGAGTTGGGGGGTTTTGGGGTAATTTGGGGGTGTCCTGGAGGGGTTTGGGGGGGGGGGTCTCTGAGGGGTCTTGGTGGGATTTGGGGAAATTTGGGGGGGTCCTGGGGGGGGATTCTGAAGGGTTTGGGGTAATTTGGGGGAGGCTTGGGGGGATGGGGGTCTTAGAAGGGTTTGGGAGTGGCCTGGGGAGGTTTGGGGACCCCCCAAAAATCCTCCCCAAAAAACTCCACAAAAACCACCCCAAAAAATCCCCCTAAAACCCCCAAGGGAGCCCCCAAAAATCTCCTAAAATCCACCCTAAGGACCCCCCCAAAAACCGCCTGGGACCCCCCAAAATCCCTCCCAGGACCCCCCCCAAAAATCCTGTGAGCTTTCCCAGGTTTTTATCACTTATTCCTTTCCAGCTTCCTGATGTCTCCTTGCTGTTTTAATAAAGTTTTAATGTCTCGTTTTCGTTTAATAAAATAAAGATCGTGAAATAATAAATCGTAAAATAACAATACAAAAAAATAAAATAAGGAATGATAAAATAATAAATCACAAAAAAAAAAAAAAGCTTAAAAAGTAAATAATAAAATAATAAATCGTGAAATAATAAATGCTTCTGAAAGGGGGAGTCAAAATTTTCATTTCTTCCCCCGTCCTGGGGACCCTCAAACGCCACCACAGTCAGCGGCTTGGGCTGAAAGAAATTTCTCCAAAATTTAAAAAAAAATCCCAAAAAATTCCCCTAAAAAATGCAAAAATTTCCCTAAAAAATTTCCCCCAAAATAATAAACAATCCCAAAAAATTCCCCCAAAATACTCAAAAAAAAATCCCAAAATTTCCCTAAAAAATTTCCCCAAATGTCCAAAACAAATTCCAAAATTTCCCTAAAAAATTTCCTCAAAATCCCAAATAAAAAAAAACCAAAAATCCAAAAAAATTCCCCAAAAATCCAAAAATTTCCCTAAAAAATTTTCTCAAAAATAAAAAACCATCCCAAAAATTTCCCCCCAAATCCTCAAAAAAATCCCAAAATTTCCCTAAAAAACTTTGTCAAAAAAAACCCCAAAAAATAAAAAATTCCCCCAAAATCGAAAAGTTTCCCTAAAAAATTTCGTCAAAAATAAAAAACAATCCCAAAAACTTCCCGCGAAATCCTCAAAAAAATCCCAAAATTTCCCTAAAAAATTTCCCCAAATATAAAAAAAAACCCCAAAATTTCCCTAAAAAATTTCCTCAAAAATCCAAAAAAATTCCCCAAAAATCCAAAAATTTCTCTAAAAAATTTCCGGAAATATAAAAAAAAAATCCCCCCAAAAAATTCCCCCAAAATCCCAAAATTTCCCAAAAAAAAAAAAAAATTCCTAAAAAATCCCCTAAAAACTAAAAAAAAAAAAAAAAATTTCCCACAAGGGCGGTGACGTTTGCTAAAAGGGGCGTGGCCGCTAATTAAAGGGCCGGATATCTTACAATTAAAAATTAAATGAAAATTACGTCAAACGTCGTGAAAGGGCCGTAAAGCGCGACTGCCGTAAAACCGAGTGGATTTTCGGGCGTCCCGAGGCGATTTTTGGGGTTGCCAGGTCAATTTTAGGGGTCCCGAGTGAATTTTGGGCGTCCTGTGCGGATTTTGGCAGGCGCTGAATGAATTTTGGGAGTCCCAGGTGGGTTTTGGGGGGTCCCAAATGAATTTTTGGGGGATTCTGAGAGGATTTTGGGTGGTTCTGAGTGGATTTTGGGGGTCCCGGCTGAATTTGGGGGCTCCGAAGTGAATTTTGGGGGGTTCCAGGTGGATTTTTGGGGTCCCGAGAGGATTTTTGGGGGTCCTGAATGAAGTTTTGAGGTAAAAAATCGCCCCTCCCCTTTTCCCACCATAGCCCCGCCCACTCCCCAGCAAACCCCGCCCATTTCACGAGACCACGCCCCCTTTTCATTCCAGGCTCTTTATTGGTTCAAATCCGACGTCAATCAAGCGGGGGGGGGAAGGGTTAAAGGGGAAATTTAGGGAAATTGGGGCAAATTTGGGGCGGATGGGGGGAAATTTTGGTCAATTTGGGATAAACTTGGAGCTGTTTTCGGTGAATTTTAAATATTTTGGATGAATTTGGGGCAGTTTGGGGTGAATTTTGGCCAATTTGGGGTAAATTCAGGGCAGTTTTCGGTCAATTTGCGGCAGTTTCAGGTAAATTTGGGCCGTTTTGCTTCAATTGGGGCAGTTTTGGGTGAATTCGGAGCCATTTTTGTGTCAATTTTGACCATTTTGGGTAAATTTGGGGCTGTTCTGGCTATATTTGGAGCAGTTTTTTGGGTAATTTTGGGGCAGTTTTCATTAGATTTGGGCCCTTTTTGGGCTCTTTTGGGTGGATTTGAGACCATTTTGGTGAATTTGGAGTTTAGGGTAAATTTGGGGCAGTTTAGAGTAAATTTGGGCCCCTTCTGGATGAATTTTGGCCAATTTGAGATGAACTTGGAGCCGTTTTGGGGTGAATTTGGAGCAGTTTGTTGTGAAAATTTGGAGCCGTTTTTTGAGAAAATTTGGGGCAATTTTGGGTGAATTCGGGGCAGTTCTGAGTGAATTTTGCCCATTTTGGATGAATTTTGGCCGATTTGGGGGTAGAACTGGAGCCATTTGGGGTGAATTTGGGGCACTTTCAGTTGCAAAATCGAGGCAGATTTGGGTGAATTTGGGGCAGTTTTGGGTCAATTTTGCCCATTTTGTGCCAATTTTGCCCATTTTGGGTGAATTTTGGGTGATTTCGGGGTGGAACTGGGACCATTTGGGGTGAATTTGGGGCAGTTTTGGGTAAATCTGGGGGCACTTTCAGTTACAAAAAGCGGGACAGTTTTGGGTACAAATTCGGGGGCTGTTTCGGGTCATTCGGGGGCGTTTTTGGGATTTTTTGGGGGATTTTTTGGGGATTTTTTTGGGGGTTTTTTTGGGTTTTTTTTTCACGGCGGGGGCAGGGCCAGCAGGGGGGCAGCAGCTCGGGGGTCCCCGCCCCCACCCGCCGGCAGTGTTTGCATTTCGGAGGCACGACTGGCACGGGAAGTATTTGCTCTTGATGTCCCAAAACCGATCCCCGTAGTCAAACCTGCAAATTTGGGGGGGGGACAAAAATCCTGGGGTCACCCCCAAATTCCGAGCCCGTCCCCAAAGTGGGGGCGGTTGGGGTTAGGGGGGTTTGGGGTCACCCAAAAATGGGGTGGGGGGTGTAAATTTGTGCTAAATTGGCTCTAAATTGTCCTTAAATTTTCCCTAAATTGTCTTTGAATTTTCACTAAATTGTCCTTAAATTTCCACTAAATTGTCCTTAAATGGCACTAAATTGTCCTTAAATGGCCCTAAATATCCTTAAATGGCCCTAAATGTCCTTAAATTTTCCCTAAATTGTCCCTAAATTGTCCTTAAATGGCCCTAAAATGGCCCTAAATATCCTTAAATGTCCTTAAATGGCCCTAAATACCCTTAAATGTCCTTAAATGGCCCTAAATGTCCTTAAATTTTCACTGAATTGTCCATAAATTGTCCTTAAATGGCCCTAAATTGTCCTTAAATGGCCCTAAACATCCTTAAATGTCCTTAAATTTTCACAAAATGTCCTTAGATGGCCCTAAATCTCCTTAATGGCCTTAAATTTGCCCTGAATTGCCCCTAAATGTCCTTAAATAGCCTTAAATTTGCCCTAAATGTCAATAAGTTGTCCTTAAATGGCCCTAAGTTGTTCCTAAATGTCCTTAGATGGCCCTAAATTGTCCCTAAATGTCAATAAATTGTCCCTTAATGACCCTAAAATGTCCCCAGATGTCTTGGATGGCCTTTGGTTGGACCGAAATGTTCCAAAATTGGCCCTAAATGTCCTTAAATTTGCCCTAAATGGGCCTAAATGTTCCAAAATTGTCCTTTGTCCAGGAAAATCCCATAAACACCTCAATAAAACCCCAATAAATCCATATAATCTCCCAATAAACCCCAATAAATCCCAATTAAACCCTAAAAAACCCCAATAAATCAATATAAAACGCCAATAAACCCCAATAAATCCCTATAGAACCTCAAAAATCAATATAAAACCCCAATAAATCCCTATAAATTCCCAATAAACCCCAATAAATCCCAATTAAGCCCTATAAAACCCCAATTAAACCCTATAAAACCCTATAAAACCCCAATAAATCCCTAATAAATCCCAATAAAACCCTCTAAAACCCCAATAAATCCATATAAATTCCCAATAAAACCCCAATAAACCCCAATTAAACCCCAATAAATCAATATAAAACCCCAATAAATCTCTACAAAACCCCAATAATTCCCAATTAAACCCCAATCAAACCCCAATAAATCCCAATCAAACCCCAATAAATCCCTATAAAACCCCAATAAATCTCTATAAAACCCCAATAAACCAATATAAAACCCCAATAAATCAATATAAAACCCCAATAAATCCCAATCAAACCCCAATAAATCCCTATAAAACCCTATAAAACCTCAATAAATCCCCAATAAATCCCTATAAAACCTCAATAAATTGATATAAAACCCCAATCAAACCCCAATAAATATCTATAAAACCCCAATAAATCCCTATAAAACCCAAATAAATCACTATAAAACCCCAATAAATCACTATAGAACCCCAATAAATCTATATAAAACCCCAATAAATCGATATAAAACCCCAATAAATCACTATAAAACCCCAATAAATCGATATAAAACCCCAATAAATCCCTATAAAACCCCAATAAATCCCAATGAAACCCCAATCAAACCCCAATAAATCCCTATAAAACCCCAATAAATCGATATAAAACCCCAATAAATCGATATAAAACCCCAGAAATCCCCACCCCAGCTCCTCGCCGGGCCGGATGTGGCGGCTGCTGAAGAAGGCGATGCGGGGGAAGCGCAGGTCCTGGTGCAGCATGAACACGCGCACGGGGATGATGTTGGGGTCGCACAGGTGGTTGATGAAGCGGCTGACGTTGCCATAGTAACGGGCGTCGATGCAGTAAACCTCGCCGTCCTGGCGCCACAGGGGGCGTGGTCAAAAAAGGGAGGGCGGGGCTACCGCGCGTGGCCACGCCCAGTGCAGAACAGGGTAGAGCTGGGTGTTTCAAATTTTGGGGCTGTTCCTTGAGGATTTGGGGTCCTTCACTTACACATCTGGGATTCCCCCGCTCATCAGGGGACCCTCAGCACCTTGGGACACCCCAAAAATCCTGGAGCCCCCCAAATCTCTGGGACCCCCCAAAAATTCCTGGGACCCCTGCATTGGGTGAATGGGGTAGACCTGGTGTCCCAAACTGGGGGTGGTTTCTGAAGATTTGGGGTCCCTCCTCTGTACAACTGGGGAGCCTCAAATCCTTTAGGGACCCGCCCTAAATCCCTGGGACCCCCAAAAATCTCAGGGACCCTATCCCCCCCCGACAAAATTTCTGGGATCCCCCCAAAATTCCTGCGACCCCCAAAAAATTCCTGTGACTCGCCAGTGGGTGAATGGGGTAGACCTGGTGTCCCAAATTTTGGGGTTTGTTGGTGAAGATTTGGGGTCATTTTTTGCTCACCTGGGGTCCCCTTGCTCATCAGGGGACCCTCAGCACCTTTAAAGGACCCTCCCCAAAATTCCTGGAGCCCCCAAATTCCTGAGACCCCTCCCAAAATCTCTGGGACCCCCCCCAAAAATTCCTGGGACACCTCCATTGGGTCAATGGGGTAGACCTGGTGTCCCAAATTTTGGGGTCGCCCCACAAGTTTTGGGGTCCCCTCACCTGCACACCTGAGGACCCTCAGCACCTTTAGGGACCCCCCCAAAAATTTTGGCGCCCCCCCAATTCCCTGGGACCCCCCAAAATTTCCTGGGATCTCCCAAAATCTCTGGGACCCTTCAATGAGATTCAACCCCATTGGGTGAATGGGGTAGACCTGGTGTCCCAAATTTTGGGGTCGTCCCAAATTTTGGGGTCACCCCAAAAATCTGGGGTCCCCTGAGCCCCCAAAATGCCCAAAAAGCCCCAAATGCCCCTGACCTTGTTGTCCAGGTCGAACAGGTAGGAGTCGTCCTCCCTCACGTCGGCCTCGGCGTCCGAGATCAGCTCCCCCACGTACCTGGGCCAAAAAATCCCCATTTTGGGCACCCCAAAAAACAGAAATTTCCCCCAAAAAACTAGCATGAAAAAAAAAAAGGTAAAATTCCCCTAAATCCCCCTTAAATCCTCCAAAAAAAAAACCCCTAAAATCCACCCGAAAAAACCTAAAATCCCCCAAACCTCCCATTCTTGGGGTCCCCCTCCCCATTTTTGGGATTTTTTCCCTCCCTGTTTTTAGGGTTTTTTTTCTCTATTTTTGGGATTTTTTCCCTCCCCGTTTTTGGGGTTTTTCTCTCAAATTTAGCATCTTCCTCCTCATTTTTATGATTTCCCTCCCCCATTTTTGGGGTGTTTTCTGGGTTTTTGGGGTCCCCTCCCCATTTTTGGGATTTTCCCTCATAATTTTTGAGGGATTTTCCCCTCATTTTTTGTCCTTTCACCCCCATTTTTTTGAGTGTTTTCCCATTTTTGGGATTTTTCATCCATTTTTAGGATTTTTTCCTCTCCATTTTTGGGATTTCCCCCCCCACCTTGTTTTTGGTGTATTTCCACATTTTTAGGGGTTTTTTCCTATTTTTGGGATTTTTCCCTCCCCGTTTCGGGGATTTATTTTTCTCTATTTTTAGGATTTTTTGCCTCCCCATTTTTGGGATTTTTTGATCTATTTTTCAGATTTTTTTCTCTATTTTTTGGGTTTTTTCCCTCCCCGTTTTTGGGATTTTTTGCCTCCCCATTTTTGGGATTTTTCCCTCCCCGTTTTTGGGATTTTTTCTCTATTTTTGGGATTTTTCCCTCCCCGTTTTTGGGATTTTTTTCTCTATTTTCAGGATTTTTTCCCTTCCCGTTTTTAGGATTTTTTCTCTATTTTTTGGGATTTTTCCCTCCCTGTTTTGGGATTTTTTCTCTATTTTCAGGATTTTTTCCCTCCCCGTTTTTAGGATTTTTTCTCTATTTTTGGGATTTTTCCCTCCCTGTTTTTGGGATTTTTTTCTCTATTTTCAGGATTTTTTCCCTCCCCGTTTTTAGGATTTTTTCTCTATTTTTTAGGATTTTTTCCCTCCCCATTTTTGGGATTTTTTTCTCTATTTTCAGGATTTTTTCCCTCCCCGTTTTTAGGATTTTTTCTCTATTTTTGGGATTTTTCCCTCCCTGTTTTTGGGATTTTTTTCTCTATTTTCAGGATTTTTTCCCTCCCCATTTTAGGATTTTTTCTCTATTTTTGGGATTTTTCCCTCCCCGTTTTTGGGATTTTTTTCTCTATTTTCAGGATTTTTTCCCTCCCCGTTTTTAGGATTTTTTCTCTATTTTTGGGATTTTTCCCTCCCCGTTTTTGGGATTTTTTTCTCTATTTTTAGGATTTTTTCCCTCCCCGTTTTTGGGATTTTCCCCGCCCATTTTTGGGGTGATTTTGGGGTTTTTTGGGGCCCTCACTCGCAGATGAAGGTGCCGGGGGGAATCGCCTGCAGCGCCCGAACCCCCCAGCCCATCTTGGCCGTTCGGTACAGCTGGAGCCGGACCCTGGGATGGGGAAAAAAACCGGAATTTTGGGGAAAAATGGGGGAAAATGGAAATTTTAGGGGAGAAAATGAGGGAATAATGGGAATTTTGGGTAAAAAAAAAGGGGATTTGGGGGTGAAAATGGCAGAATTTCAGGATTTTGGGATTTCTGGGGTGCAGAACTTTGGGATTTGGGGTTTTTTGGGGTCTGGGATTTGGGGATTTTTGGGGAATAGAATTCAGGATTTTGGGTTTTTTTGGGCGCAGAATTTGGGGATTTAGGGGATTTTTGGGGTCACACTTGATGCCGCTCTGCACCACGCGGTTTTTGGGGTGCAGAATTTGGGATTTTGGGTTTCTTTGGGTGCAGAATTTCGGGATTTGGGGGTTTTTGGGGTGCAGAATTTGGGATTTTGGGTGCAGAATTTGAGGATTTTGGGCTTTTTTGGGTGCAGAATTTCAGGATTTTGGGGTTTTTGGGGTGCAGAATTTGGGATTTTGGGGTTTTTGGGGTGCAGAATTTGGGATTTTGGCGTTTTTGGGGTGCAGAATTTCGGGATTTTGGGGTTTTTGGGGTGCAGAATTTGCGATTTTGGGTTTTTTTGGGCACAGAATTTGGGATTTTGGGGTCGCACTTGATGCTGCTCTGCACCACGCGGTTTTTGGGGTGCAGAATTTGGGATTTTGGGTGCAGAATTTGGGGATTTTGGGCTTTTATGGGTGCAGAATTTCAGGATTTTGGGGTTTTTGGGGTGCAGAATTTGGGATTTCGGGGTTTTTTGGGTGCAGAATTTGGGGATTTTTGGGATTTTGGGGTGCAGAATTTCAGGATTTTGGGGTTTTTTGGGTGCAGAATTTGGGGATTTTGGGGTTTTTGGGGTGCAGAATTTGGGATTTCGGGGTTTTTTGGGTGCAGAATTTGGGGATTTTTGGGATTTTGGGGTCGCACTTGATGCCGCTCTGCACCACGCGGTTCTTGCAGCTCCTCCAGCAGGTGCACGCCTGGTTGCACTCGAAGATCAGGGGGGGCTCGATTTTATTGAACTCCTGCAGCAGCCGCCCGTCCTGGCAGGGGGAAAAGGGACACTGAAACTGCCCCAAAGCACCCCAAAATCACCCTCAGAACCACCCCAAAAATATCCTTAAAAATACCCCAAAATAGCCCAAAATCAGCCTCAGAACCACCCCAAAAATATCCTTAAAAATAACCCCAAAATACCCCAAAGTGGCCCAAAAATACCCTGAAAACCACCCCAAAATTACACTTTAAAATACCCCAAAAATACTCCAAAATGACCCTCAGAACCACCCCAAATATATCCTTAAAAATATCCCAAAAACACTCCAAAATTACCCTCAGAACCACCCCAAAAATATCCTTAAAAATACCCTAAAAATGGCCCAAAATCGCCCTCAGAACCACCCCAAAAATATCCTTAAAAATACCCCAAAAACACTCCAAAATTACCCTCAGAACCACCCCAAAAATATCCTTAAAAATAACCCCAAAATAGCCTAAAATCAGCCTCAGAACCACCCCAAAAATACATTTCAAAATACCCCTAAAATATCCCAAAGTGGCCCAAAAATACCCTGAAAACCACCCCAAAATTACACTTTAAAATACCCCAAAAATACTCCAAAATCACCCTCAGAAGCACCCCAAAAATATCCTTAAAAATACCCCAAAGCACCCCAAAATCGCTCTCAGAAGCACCCCAAAAATACACTTTTAAATACCCCAAAAGTACTTCAAAATGACACTCAGAACCACCCCAAAAATATCCTTAAAAATATCCCAAAAATGGCCCAAAAATATCCTGAAAAGCACCCAAAAATACACTTTACCCAAAAAATACCCTCAAAAATACTCAAAAAATGGCCCAAAAATGCCCTTAAAACCACCCCAAAAATACACTTGAAAATAGCCCAAAAAGGAAATATTGAGGTTATTTTTGGGGTATTTTGGGGGGGATTTTTGGGGTGGTTTTGAGGGAATTTTGGGGATATTTTTGGGGTTGGTTTTTTTTTTTATTTATTTTTGAGAGTATTTTGGGGTGGTTTTGGGGCATTTTTGGGATATTTTGGAGGCTATTTTGGGGTGTTTTGGGGATATTTTTTGGGTATTTTTGAGGGAATTTGGAGGCTGTTTTTGGGATATTTTTGGGGTATTTTTTGGGGGTCGTTTTGAGGGAATTTTGGGGATATTTCTGGGGTATTTTGGGGTGATTTTTTTGATTTTTGAGAGTATTTTGGGGTATTTCTGAGGCTATTTTGGGGATATTTTGGGGATATTTTTTGGGGATATTTTTGGGGGTCGTTTTGAGGGAATTTTGAGGATTTTTGGAGCATTTTTGGGGTATTTTGGAGGATATTTTGGGGTATTCTGGGGATATTTTTGGGGGTATTTTTGAGGTGGTTTTGAGGGAATTTTGAGGCTATTTTGGGGGGTATTTTTTGGGTATTTTTGGGGGTCGTTTTGAGGGAATTTGGGGGATTTTTTTAGGGTTTTTTTGGGGATTTTTCCCCTCTCTCACCTTGTCGTACCAGCAGCGGATGCTGAGCTGCCCACAGAGGCAGTTGGAGGAGGAGCAATCGTCCTGGCAGGTGCAGTGCTGAAAAAATCCCCCCAAATCCCCCCAAATTCAGCCAAAATCACCCAAAATCGACAAAATTCATCCCAAATTTACCCCAAATCACCCAAAATCGACAAAATTCACCCCAAATTCAGCCAAAATCACCCAAAACTTACCCAAAATACCCAAAACTTCCACCAAAAAATAAAGAAATCGCGCCAAAATGACACAAAATAAACCCAAAAGACACAAAATTGACCCGAATTCCTGAAGTTAAACCAAAATCCCCAAACGCACCGAAACGTACCAGCATTTACCCAAAAGACACAAAATGAACCCCAAATTCTCCCAAAATACACAAAATTCCCCCCAAAATGCCTCCAAATCCCCTCCCCGGCCATCCCAGTGCCCCCAAATCCCCATTTCACAGCAATTTTACCCCAAAAATCCCATTTTTACCCCAAAAATCCCATTTTTACCCCAAAAATCCCATTTTTACCCCAAAAAATCCCATTTTTACCCCCAAAACTCCCATTTTTACCCCAAAAATCCCATTTTTACCCCAAAAATCCCATTTTTTACCCCAAAAATCCCATTTTTACCCCCAAAATCCCATTTTACCCCAAAAATCCCATTTTTACCCCCAAAAATCCCATTTTTACCCCAAAAATCCCATTTTTAACCCCAAAAATCCCATTTTTACCCCCAAAAATCCCATTTTTACTCCAAAAAATCCCATTTTTCACCGATTTTTGCCATTTTTTCACCCAGTTCATTCCAGTCCCCCCAAACCCCCACTTCCCATCAGTTTTACCCCCCAAAAAAATCCACTTTTTATCCCCAAAACGCCACTTTCCCATCATTTTTTCACCGATTTTTCCCATTTTTTCCCCGTTTTTTCTCCCAGCTCATCCCAGTCCCTCCCAAATCCCCGCTTCCCATCAATTTTACCCCCAAAAATCCAATTTTTATCCCATTTCTACCCCCAAAAATGCCATTTTTTCGCTGATTTTCACCATTCTTTCACCGATTTTTCTCGTTTTTTCGCCGATTTTTCTCGTTTTTTCACCATTTTTTCCCCGTTTTCCCCCCAGTGAGGCAGCACCTGCAGGTGGGTGATGTTGTGGTCGATGTTCATGGTGGAGGTCTCGCAGTTCTCCGCGATGTATTTGTAGTCCTGGGGACAGGGCTCCTCGTCCACGCCGTTGACGCAGGGGATGGGGACGTTCTCGTGGCCCCTGGCCACGTCCCTGGGGGAAAATTGGGGAGAAATGGGGGGTAAAGGGGTGGGGACCCCGAAATCAGCAACAAAATCCGGCCAGAAATGCAAAAAACCCCACAAAAATCCGGCCAGAAATGCAAAAATTACCAAAAAAATCCACCTAGAAATGTAAAAATCACCCCAAAAAAATCCAGCCAGAAACAGCAAAATTACCCCAGAAATCCAGCCAGGAATCTAAAAATAAGTAATAAAAAAATCCAGGCGGAAATGGAAAAATAATAATCAAAAAATCCAGGCAGAAGTGGGAAAATTCTTGTGAAAATCTGGCCAGAAATGGGAAAATTGCAAAAAAAATCCAGCCAGAAAAATGCAAAAAATTACCAAAAAAATCGGGCCAGAAACGACAAAATTCTTTAAAAAATCCAGCCCGAAATGCAAAAAGAAAAAAAAAACCCACACAGAAATGGAAAAATTCCCATGAAAATCTGGCCAGAAATGGGAAAATTACAAAAAAAATCCACAAAAAAAAAAAAAAATCCCAAAAAATCCAGAAAAAAATCTCCTCAAAATTAAAAAAAATCCCAAAAAATCAGAAAAAACTTTTTAAAAATCCCAAATAAATCCTGTAAAAAGCGCGAGCTCCGCCTGCTGACAATGCAAACCCGAGCCTGAATTTGTGACGCCAAAAACCAGAAAAAAATCAAAAAAAAGGAAAAAAAATCCCCAAAAAATCCCCAAAAAATGAGGTAGAAAATCCCATAAAAACAAAAACCCCCAAAATAACCCCCAGCCTCAATTTGTGACACAAAAACTGCCAAAAAAAAAATCGCCAAAAATCGTTGCAAAAAAATCATTAAAAAATTGAAAAAAAATTTTTAAAAAATCAGAAAATTTCAGAAAAAAAATCAGAAAAAATCGAAAAAAAAATCGGAAAAAATCAGAAAAAAATCCCAAATAAATCCCATAAAACCAAACCCCCAAATCCCCCCCGGATTAACCCCTTCGGCGCCGTTCCCACCTGTGCTCGCTGTGCAGCGCCCGGCCCGCCGCCCTCAGGCGCAGTTTGTGACCCCAAAAATCACCAAAAAAATCCCCAAAAAATCCGGAAAAAATTCCCATAAAAACAAAACCCCCGAATTCACCCGAATTCCCCCCAAATTGCCCGGATTAACCCGTTCGGTGCCGCTCTGACCTGCTGACGATGCGCTCGGTGTGCAGCGCCCGGCCCGCCGCCCCCAGGCGCAGTTTCCGGTTGAGCTGCAGCGCCACCCAGACCTCGGAGCGCTCCGGGGTCAGGTCCAGGGGGGAGTCGCCCTCCTTGTTCCGCACCTCGGGGTCGGCCCCGCGCGACAGGAACAGGCTGGGGGGGCGCCGAGGGGTCAGGGACCCTTCCCCAAATTCCGGACCCCTCCCCAAATTCATGGGAACCCCCAAAATCCACCCAAATGTAACCCTCAATTCCGGGGATCCCCCCCTGCCCTTCAATGGTTTCTCCCCATGGGATCCCCTAAGGACCCCGAATTGAGGAGGGGGATCAGGGACCACCTGGGACCCCTCCCCAATTTCTGAGACCCCTCCCCAATTCTTGGGAACCCTCCTCAAACTCTGAACCCCTCCCCAAATTCCGGACCCCTCCCCAAATTCATGGGAACCCCCAAAATCCACCCAAATTCAACCCTCAATTCCGGGGATCCCCCCCTGCCCTTGAATGGTTTCTCCCCATGGGATCCCCTATGGACTCCAAACTGGGGAGGGGGCTCAGGGACCACCTGGGACCCCTCCCCAATTTCTGAGACCCCTCCCCAATTTCTGAGACCCCTCCCCAAATTCATGAGACCCCTCCCCAGTTCTTGGGAACCCTCCTCAAACTCTGGACCCCTCCCCAAATTCATGGGAACCCCCAAAATCCACCCAAATCCAACCCCCAATTCCGGGGATCCCCCCCTGCCCTTGAATGGTTTCTCCCCATGGGATCCCCTACGGACCCCGAAGTGGGGAGGGGGGTCAGCAATTGCTGAGACCCCTCCCCAGTTCCTGAGACCCCTCCCCAAATTCCTGAGACCCCTCCCCAAATTCACAGGAGCCCCCAAATCCACCCAAATTCAACCCCAAATTCCGGGGATCCCCCCCTCATTTAATGGATTCTCCCCATGGGATCCCCCCTGGAGCCCCCAGACCCCTGGAACCCCCCCAGCCCGCTGCGAAGCCCCCAGACCCAATTCCCTCACCTGGCACAATTGCGTCCCTGTGTCCCCATTGTTCCCTGACCCCCGTGACCCCTGCGACACCCCCAAAAGCCCCCAGACCCAATTCTCTCTCCTCACACAATCATGTCACTGTGTGCCCCGACCCCCAGACCCCCCAAAGCCCCCAGACCCATTTCCCTCACCTCACACAATCATGGTAGCTCTCCCTGGCGGCGATGTGCAGGGGGGTGTCCCCGTGGAGGGGCTGTCCCTGTGTCCCCCCAGGCTCTGTGACCCCTGTGACTCCCCTGAAGCCCCCAGACCCCTGTGACCCCCCCAGACCCATTACCTGACGCAGTCGTGGTAGCTCTCCCTGGCGGCAATGTGCAGCGGCTGTCCCTGTGTCCCCCCAGGCTCTGTGACCCCTGTGACTCCCCTGAAGCCCCCAGACCCCTGTGACCCCTGTGACCCTCTCAGAAGCCCCCAGACCCATTACCTGACGCAGTCGTGGTAGCTCTCCCTGGCGGCGATGTGCAGGGGGGTGTCCCCGTGGAGGGGCTGTCCCTGTGTCCCCCAGGCTCTGTGACCCCTGTGACCCCCGAGAAGCCCCCAGACCCCTGTGACCCCCCCAGACCCATTACCTGACACAGTCGTGGTAGCTCTCCCTGGTGGCGATGTGCAGGGGCTGTCCCTGTGTCCCCTGACTCCCCTGAAGCCCCCAGACCCCCATGACCCTCTCAGAAGCCCCCAGACCCATTACCTGACGCAGTCGTGGTAGCTCTCCCTGGCGGCGATGTGCAGCGGCGTGTCCCCGTGGAAGTTGACGGCGTGCAGGTCGCACTGCGCGTTCAGCAGCACCTCGGCGATCTCGGCGCTGCCCGTGAACGACGCCCAGTGCAGGCAGATGTTCTCCTCCTGAGTGACCAACTGACCGTGAGTGACCACTGCTGACCGTCAGTGACCACTGCTGACCACCCACTGACCATCACTGACCAGCTACACCCGGCCCCTGACTGCCCAGTGCAGGCAGATGTTCTCCTCCTGAGTGACCAACTGACCGTCAGTGACCAGCGCTGACCATCACTGACCATCACTGACCAGCTACACCCGGCCCCTGACTGCCCAGTGCAGGCCGATGTTCTCCTCCTGAGTGACCAACTGACCGTGAGTGACCACTGCTGACCGTCAGTGACCAGCGCTGACCATCACTGACCATCACTGACCACTGCTGACTGTCAGTGACCACTGCTGACCGTCAGTGACCAGCGCTGACCATCACTGACCATCACTGACCACTGCTGACCGTCACTGACCATCAGTGACCACTGCTGACCATCACTGACCATCACTGACCAGCTACACCCGGCCCCTGACTGCCCAGTGCAGGCAGATGTTCTCCTCCTGAGGGACCAACTGACCGTGAGTGACCACTGCTGACCATCACTGACCACTACTGACCGTCAGTGACCACTGCTGACCACTGCTGACCATCACTGACCACTACTGACCGTCAGTGACCACTGCTGACCACTGCTGACCATCAGTGACCACTGCTGACCACTGCTGACCGTCAGTGACCACTGCTGACCGTCAGTGCCCACTGCTGACCGTCACTGACCACTGCTGACCACCCAAACCCAGCCACTGACTGCCCAGTGCAGGCAGATGTCCCCCAGGTGTGTGCCCAATGCCCCCAGGTGTGTTCCCAATGCCCCCAGGTGTGTTCCCAATGCCCCCAGGTGCCCCAGGTGTGTTCCCAATGCCCCCAGGTGTGCCCAGGTGTGTTCCCAATGCTCCCAGGTGTGTTCCCAATGCCCCCAGGTGTACCCAGGTGTGTTCCCAATGCCCCCAGGTGTGTTCCCAATGCCCCCAGGTGTACCCAGGTGTGTTCCCAATGCCCCCAGGTGTGCCCAGGTGTGTTCCCAATGCCCCCAGGTGTGTTCCCAATGCCCCCAGGTGTACCCAGGTGTGTTCCCAATGCCCCCAGGTGTGTTCCCAATGCCCCCAGGTGTGCCCAGGTGTGTTCCCAATGCCCCCAGGTGTGTTCCCAATGCCCCCAGGTGCCCCAGGTGCCCCGGGCTCTCACGTTGTCGGTCAGCGTGACGTCGGCCCCGCGGGTCAGCAGCCGCCGGATGACCTCGATGTGTTTGTGCTCGGCCGCCCAGATGATGGGCGTCCAGCCCCCGCTGTCCTGGGGGTCAAGGGGTCACTCGGGGGTCACTCGGGGGTCACTGAGCACCCACTGACCACACTGAGCACCCCCAGGACACTCAGGACACACTGACCACACTCAGGACACACTGACCATCCCCAGGACACACTGACCCTTCCCAGGACACTCAGGACACACTGACCACACTCAGGACACACTGACCCTTCCCAGGACACTCAGGACACACTGACCACACTCAGGACACACTGACCCTTCCCAGGACACTCAGGACACACTGACCACACTCAGGACACACTGACCCTTCCCAGGACACACTGACCACACTCAGGACACACTGACCATCCCCAGGACACACTGACCCTTCCCAGGACACACTGACCCTTCCCAGGACACACTGACCATCCCCAGGACACACTGACCATCCCCAGGACACACTGACCCTTCCCAGGACACACTGACCATCCCCAGGACACACTGACCATCCCCAGGACACACTGACCCTTCCCAGGACACACTGACCATCCCCAGGACACTCAGGACACACTGACCACCCTCAGGACACACTGACCACACTCAGGACACACTGACCACACTGAGCACCCCCAGGACACACTGACCCTTCCCAGGACACACTGACCATCCCCAGGACACACTGCCCACTCTCAGGACACACTGACCACCCCCAGGACACACTGACCCTTCCCAGGACACTCAGGACACACTGACCCTTCCCAGGACACACTGACCATCCCCAGGACACTCAGGACACACTGACCATCCCCAGGACACACTGACCATCCCCAGGACACACTGCCCACACTGACCACGCCCTCACCTGCGCGTTGACGTCCACCTGGCCGGTGCTCAGCAGCAGCTCCACCATCTCCAGGTTGCCGTTTTTGGCCGCGTGGTGCAGGCAGGTGGAGCCGTCCTCCTCCTGTGACGTCACGGGGGGGGGAAACGGTGACGTCATACGGAGAGAATGATGTCACACGGGAGGGCGGTGATGTCATACGGAGATTGTGATGTCATACGGGGAGAATGATGTCGCACAGGGGGTGATGACGTCACACAGGTGTGTCCATACCTGGCTGTACGCGCATCCCCCCCTGCAGCAGGTACCACACTGTGTGTGTGTCTATGACGTCACAGGTGTGTCTATGACGTCACACAGGTGTGTCTATGACGTCACACAGGTGTGTCCATACCTGGCTGTACGCGCATCCCCCCCCTGCAGCAGGTACCACTCTGTGTGTGTGGTTATGATGTCACGCAGGTGTGTCTATGACGTCACAGGTGTGTCTATGACGTCACACAGGCGTGTCTATGATGTCACGCAGGTGTGTCTATGACGTCACACAGGTGTGTCTGTGATGTCACAGGTGTGTCTATGACGTCACACAGGTGTGTCTATGACATCACACAGGTGTGTCTATGATGTCATACAGGTGTGTCTATGACGTCACACAGGTGTGTCTATGATGTCACACAGGTGTGTCTATGACGTCACACTGGTGTGTCTATGACGTCACACAGGTGTGTCCCTCACCTGGCTGTAGGCGCACCCCCCCCTCTGCAGCAGGTACCACTGTGTGTGTGTGATGTCACAGGTGTGTCTATGACGTCACAGGTGTGTCTATGACGCCACAGGTGTGTCTATGACGTCACACAGGTGTGTCTATGACGTCACAGGTGTGTCTATGATGTCACAGGTGTGTCTATGACGTCACACAGGTGTGTCTATGATGTCACAGGTGTGTCTATGATGTCACAGGTGTGTCTATGATGTCACACAGGTGTGTCTATGACGTCACACAGGTGTGTCCCTCACCTGGCTGTACGCACACACCCCGCAGCAGGTACCGCTGTGTGTGTGATGTCACAGGTGTGTCTATGACATCACACAGGTGTGTCTCAGGTGTGTCACTCACCTGGCTGTAGGCGCACCCCCCCCTCTGCAGCAGGTACCGCGCCGTCTCCAGCTGGTCGTTGGCCACGGCCTCCATCAGCGGCGTCCGGCGCTGCTTGTCCACGGCGTTGATGTTGGCTCCGGCCTGAGTGACCACAGAGTGACCACAGAGTGACCACTGAGTGACCACTGACCGTTACTGACCATTACTGACCATCTATGGTCAGCACTGACCAGCACCAACCCCCCCCCCGGCGCTGCTTGTCCACGGCGTTGATCTTGGCTCCGGCCTGAGTGACCACAGAGTGACCAATGAGTGACCCCAGAGTGACCAATGAGTGACCCCAGAGTGACCCGAGTGACCAATGAGTGACCACAGAGTGACCCCTGAGTGACCACAGAGTGACCAATGAGTGACCCCTGAGTGACCACTGAGTGACCCCTGAGCAACAGATCCCATACTGGGAGCACTGGGAGCCCTGTACTGGTGTCACTGGTGTCACTCAGGTGTGTCCCAGGTGTGCCCCAGGTGTCCCCAGGTGTGCCCCAGGTGTGCCCCAGGTGTGTCCCAGGTGTCCCCAGGTGTGCCCAGGTGTGCCCAGGTGTCACTGGTGTCACTCAGGTGTCCCCAGGTGTGTCTCAGGTGTGTCCCAGGTGTGTCTCAGGTGTGTCCCAGGTGTGTCCCAGGTGTCCCCAGGTGTCCCCAGGTGTGTCCCAGGTGTGTCTCAGGTGTGTCCCAGGTGTCCCCAGGTGTCCCCAGGTGTCCCCAGGTGTCACTGGTGTCACTCAGGTGTCCCCAGGTGTCCCCAGGTGTCCCCAGGTGTCACTCAGGTGTCCCAGGTGTGTCCCAAGGTGTCCCCAGGTGTCCCCAGGTGTGTCCCTCACCTGCAGCAGGAGGTGACAAATCTCCAGGTGTCCCTTCTGCGCGGCCGCGTGCAGCGCCGAGCGCTTGCTCTGAGCGTCGCTCTGGAAATTGGGGTCCAGGTTGTCCACTGGGGGGAAAATGGGGTAAAAAACACCAGGAATGGGTAAAAAACAGCAGGATTGGGTAAAAAACACCAGGATTGGGTAAAAAACACCAGGATTGGGTAAAAACCAGCAGGAATGGGTAAAAAACAGCAGGATTGGGTAAAAATCAGCAGGATTGGTGAAATAGGCACCAAAATGGGGTAAAAAACACCAGGATTGGGAAAAAACCACCAGGATTGGGTAAAAAACACCAGGAATGGGAAAAAACCAGCAGGAATGGGTAAAAACCACCAGGATTGGGTAAAAAATATCAGAGATGGGTAAAAAACACCGGGAATGGGTAAAAAACAGCAGGAATAGGTAAAAAACACCAGGAATGGGTAAAAAACACCGGGAATGAGTAAAAACCAGCAGGAATGGTGAAATAGGCACCAAAATGGGATAAAATCCACCAGGAACGGGTAAAAAACATCAGAAATGGGAAAAGAGAGACAAACAACGGGGTTAAAACCACCAGAAACGGGTAAAACCACCAGAAACGGGTAGAAGAAGACAAAAATTGGAGGAAAACCATCCCAATGGGATTGGGAACCCCAAAAATGGGGAAAAACCCACCTGAAATGAGAAAAGGGGCCCAAAAATGGGAAAAGGGAGAGAAAAATGGGGCAAAGACCACTGGAAACGGGGAAAGGAACCTCAAAAATGGGATAAAAACCACCAGAAATGGGAAAAGGGACCCCAAAAAGGGATTGGGAACCCCCCAAAAATCCCCCCCAAGGACCCCAAACCCACCCCCAAATCCCCCCAGGGACTCCCCGGATTTTTTTAGGGTTTCCCCCCAAATTTTTGGGATTTCTCTCAGGATTTTTGGGACTTTTCCCACATTTGGGGATCTTTTTGGGTTCCCCCCCCCCCCCCAATTTAGGGACTTTCTAGGGTTTCCCCCCAATTTTTGTGACATTTTTGGGGTCCCCCTACTCACAGAGCATCAGGATGTCCCCAAATCTCCCCCTCCCCAGATTTTGGGATTTTCCTCAGGATTTTTGGGATTTCTCCCAGGATTTTTGGGATTTTCCTCAGGAATTTTGGAATTTCTCCAAGGACTTTTGGGATTTCCCAAATTTGGGGATTTTTTCGTGTTTCCCCCCCAGATTTTGGGATTTTCCTCAGGAATTTTGGGATTTCTCCCAGGATTTTTGGGATTTCTCCCAGGATTTTTGGGATTTTCCTCAGGAATTTTGGAATTTCTCCAAGGACTTTTGGGATTTTCCTCAGGAATTTTGGGATTTCTCCCAGGATTTTTGGGATTTCTCCCAGGATTTTTGGGATTTTCCTCAGGAATTTTGGAATTTCTCCCAGGAATTTTGGGATTTCCCAAATTTGGGGATTTTTTCGTGTTTCCCCCCCAGATTTTGGGATTTTCCTCAGGACTTTTGGGATTTCTCCCAGGAATTTTGGGATTTCCCAAATTTGGGGATTTTTTAAGGTTTCCCCCCCAGATTTTGGGATTTTCCTCAGGAATTTTGGGATTTCTCCCAGGATTTTTGGGATTTTCCTCAGGATTTTTGGGATTTCTCCCAGGATTTTTGGGATTTCCCAAATTTGGGGATTTTTTCGTGTTTCCCCCCCAGATTTTGGGATTTTCCCCAGGATTTTTGGGATTTTTCCCAGGATTTTTGGGATTTCCCAAATTTGGGGATTTTTTCGGGGTTCCCCCCCCAGATTTTGGGATTTTTTGGGATCCCCCAACTCACAGAGCATCAGGATGACCCTGCCCAGCTCCCCCTGCTTGACGCTCAGGTAAAGCTGCCGCGGGTGGAAGCGCAGCTTCTTCCTCCTGGGGGAACTGGGAGTGACTGGGATGGACTGGGAGGGACTGGGAGGGACTGGGATGGACTGGGATGGACTGGGAGGGACTGGGAGGGACTGGGATGGACTGGGAATGAACTGGGAGGGACTGGGAGGGACTGGGATGGACTGGGTTAAACTGGGATGGACTGGGTTAAACTGGGAGGGACTGGGAGGGACTGGGAGGGACTGGGATGGACTGGGAATGAACTGGGATGGACTGGGATGGACTGGGAGGGACTGGGATGGACTGGGAATGAACTGGGAGGGACTGGGAGGGACTGGGATGGACTGGGAGGGACTGGAGAGGACTGGGATGGACTGGGAATGAACTGGGAGGGACTGGGGTGGACTGGGAGGGACTGGGATGGACTGGGATGGACTGGGTTAAACTGGGATGGACTGGGATGGACTGGAGGGGACTGGGATGGACTGGGATGGACTGGGTTAAACTGGGATGGACTGGGAGGGACTGGGATGGACTGGGAGGAACTGGGAAGGACTGGGATTGAACTGGGATGGACTGGGTTAAACTGGGATGGACTGGGAGGGACTGGGGGGGACTGGGAGGAATTTTAGGGAGCCCCAGGGAATTTTTGGGTGTTTTCATCCCTCTCCCCAGGTGAATTTTTGGGATGATTTTTAACCCCCCAGGTGAATTTTCAGGCTCCCAGGTGTGTTTTTGGGGATGATTTAACCCCCCCAGGTGTGGTTTTTCCCCCCCAGGTGTATTTTCAGGCTCCCAGGTGTGGTTTTGGGGCCCCAGGTACACGTTAACCCCCCCGGGTGTGGTTTATCCCCCCGGGTGTGGTTTATCCCCCCGGGTGTGGTTTATCCCCCCCAGGTGTATTTTCAGGCTCCCAGGTGTATTTCTGGGCTCCCAGGTGTGTTTCCCGCTCACCTCTCGGCCTCCTAGCCCAGCAGAGCCTTCTCCAGGTGTGGTTTATCCCCCCCAGGTGTGGTTTATCCCCCCCAGGTGTGGTTTATCCCCCCCAGGTGTGGTTTTAGGCTCCCAGGTGTGGTTTTGGGGATGATTTAACCCCCCCAGGTGTGGTTTTTTCCCCCCCAGGTGTATTTTCAGGCTCCCAGGTGTGTTTCCCGCTCACCTCTCGGCCTCCTGGCCCAGCAGAGCCTTCTCCAGGTGCTCCCGGGCGGGGCCTGGGGGGAGCCCCCGGGCGCTCAGGGCGCCCCCCGAGGGCATAGGGCCAGCGCCGGCCCCCCCGAGCTGTCGATGGGCTTCGGCCCGGGGGTCCGGGGGGGGCGCGCGGCCCTCGCCCTGCCCCCGCATGCGGGCGCTGAGGGGGAAATCAGCCAAAATCAGCCAAATCAGCCAAAATCAGCCAAAAAAATCCCACTCAAAATGACCC
Organism: Camarhynchus parvulus; assembly: GCF_901933205.1. Classification (NCBI taxonomy): domain Eukaryota; kingdom Metazoa; phylum Chordata; class Aves; order Passeriformes; family Thraupidae; genus Camarhynchus; species Camarhynchus parvulus. The sequence goes on from NW_022148179.1 coordinate 37,155, forward strand.
AAAATCAGCCAAAATCAGCCAAAATCAGCCAAAAAAATCCCACTCAAAATGACCCAAAATCACCCAAAAAAATACCAAAAAAATCCCCAAAAAAATTCCACTCAAAATGACCCAAAATCACCCAAAATCAGCCAAAAAATCCCAAAAAAATCCCACTCAAAATGACCCCAAATCAGCCAAAATCACCCAAAAAAATCCCAAAAAAATCCCAAAAAAATCCCACTCAAAATGACCCAAAATCAGCCAAAATAACCCAAATTATCCCCGGCCCTCGCCCTGCCCCCGCATGCGGGCGCTGAGGGGGAACATCAGCCAAAATCACCCAAAATCAGCCAAAAAAATCCCCAAAAAATCCCAAAAAAATCCCACTCAAAATGACCCAAAATGTCCCAAAATCAGCCAAAAAATCCCAAAAAAATCCCACTCAAAATGACCCCAAATCAGCCAAAATCACCCAAAATCACCCAAAAAAATCCCACTCAAAATGACTCAAAATGACCCAAAATCAGCCAAAATCACCCAAAAAAATCCCAAAAAAATCCCCAAAAAAATCCCACTCAAAATGACCCCAAATCAGCCAAAATCACCCAAAAAAATCCCAAAAAATCCCCAAAAAAATCCCACTCAAAATGACCCAAAATCAGCCAAAATCAGCCAAAAAAATCCCACTCAAAATGACCCAAAATCACCCAAAATCAGCCAAAATAACCCAAAAAAATCCCAAAAAAATCCCACTCAAAATGACCCAAAATCAGCCAAAATCAGCCAAAAAAATTCCACTCAAAATGACCCAAAATCAGCCAAAATCAGCCAAAAAAATCCCAAAAAAATCCCACTCAAAATGACCCCAAATCAGCCAAAATCACCCAAAAAAATCCCACTCAAAATGACCCAAACTCAG
>NW_022148180.1:0-38017 GCF_901933205.1 Camarhynchus parvulus
CACACCTGGATGGGGGTGGGGATGGCACACCTGGGTGGGGGTGGGGATGGCACACCTGGTTGGGGGATGGGCACACCTGGATGGGGGGATGGGCACACCTGGATGGGGGATGGGCACACCTGGATGGGGGGATGGGCACACCTGGATGGGGGTTGGGGATGGGCACACCACCAGGATGGCACACCTGGATGGGGGTGGGGATGGCACACCTGAGGGGGGGGGATGGGCACACCTGGATGGGGATGGGCACACCTGGTTGGGGGGATGGGCACACCTGGTTGGGGGGATGGGCACACCTGGATGGGGGGATGGGCACACCTGGGAGGGCACCTGGGGGGTGGGGAGCACACCTGGATGGGGGTGGGGATGGCACACCTGGGGGTCTCACACCCCCTCACCTGCAGGACGTTCCCCGAGCTGAGCAGCAGCGACCTGGAGCTGGGCATCGAGCGGGGGAGGGGCCTCCCAGTGCCGCCAGGTGGGAGCAACTGGGAGCACTGGGAGAGGGGGGGAGGGGCTCCCCCCCTGCTCACCTGGGGGTGTCTGTCTGTCTGTCTGTCCGTCCGTCCCCCAGGCGTGGCCCCAGGTGACCTGGACACCTTCGTGCGCTTCGAGTTCCCCCACCCCAGCCAGGTGAGGGATCCCCAAAAATGGACCTGGGACACCCCCCAAATGTCCCCAAAATCCCTCCTGGGACCCCCAAAATGGACCCTGGGATTCCCCAAAATGGACCCTGGCACCCCCCTCCCTCCCCAGATTGTTCCTGACCCCCAAAATCCCCCCTGGGACCCCCAAAATTGACCTCAAACTCCCCCTAAATGGCCCTGGGACCCCCAAAATGGACCCTGGCACCCCCCTCCCCCCCAAAATTGTCCCTGACCCCCAGATTTTTCCTGACCCCCAAATCCCCCCGGGACCCCCAAAATGGCCCAAATGCTCGAGGACCCCCCCAAATTGTCCCTGACCCCCCCTCCAGATTTTCCCAGAGACCCCTAAAATATCCCCTGGGACCCCCCCCCTAAATTGTCCGTGTGACCCCAAATTGTCCCTAATCCCCCCCCAATTTCCCCCAATGCTCGGAAACCCCTCTCCAAATTCTCCCTGACCCCCCAAAATGCCCCCAAATCCTCAGAGACCCCTCCCCAAATTCTCCTTTTCCCCCCCAACCCCAGGAGGAGGCGCAGCGGGACAAGACCCCGGTGGTGAAGGGCACGGATTGTCCCGGTAATTTGGGGCGGGGGTCGCAGCTCCGGGGGGGCTCTTGGGGGCTCTCCCCGGACCCTCGGGGGTGTCCTCAGGGGGGGGGTGGTCCCTGAATTTTTTCGCCGCCCCCTCCCCAGAATTCCGGGCGCGGTTCCGGCTGCGGCTGCTGCGCGGCCACCGGGGGCTGCGGCGGCTCCTGAGCCGCGGGATCCGCCTGGAGGTGGCGCAGAAAGGGTAAGAAAAGGGGAGGGGAAATCTGGGGTGAAAAACGGGGAAAATGGTGAAAAGGGATGGGGCGGGATGGGGGTGAAAGGGGGAGGGGGTTGGGGAAATAACGCAGGAAATAACAAAAAATAACGCGTGAAATAACGGAAAATAACGCGTGAAATAACAGAAAATAACGCGTGAAATGACAGAAAATAACGTGGGAAATCACAAAAAATAACGCGTGAAATGACGAAAAATAACGCGGGAAATGACAAAAAATAACGCGGGAAATAATGGAAAATGACGGAAAATAACGCTGAAATGACGGAAAAATGACGCGGGAAATAACGGAAAATAACGCGGGAAATAACAAAAATAACGCGGGAAATGACAAAAATAACGCGGGAAATAATGGAAAATAACGCGGAAAATAACGGGGAAATAACGGAAAATAACGTGGGAAATAACGGAAAATAACGCGGGAAATAACGGAAAATGACGTGGGAAATAACAAAAAATAACGCGTGAAATGACAAAAAATAACGCGGGAAATAACGGAAAATGACGCGTGAAATGACGGAAAATGACGGGAAATAACAGAAAATAACGCGTGAAATAACGGAAAATAACGCGGGAAATGACAAAAATAACGCGGGAAATGACGGAAAATAACGCGTGAAATGACAAAAAATAACGCGTGAAATAATCGAAAATGACGCGGGAAATAATGGAAAATAACGCGTGAAATGACAAAAAATAACGCGTGAAATAACGGAAAATAACGCGGGAAATGACAAAAAATTACGCGGGAAATAATGGAAAATGACGCGGGAAATAACGCGGGAAATAACGGAAAATAACGCGGGAAATAACGGAAAATAACGCGTGAAATAACGGAAAATAACTCGGGAAATAACAGAAAATAACGCGGGAAATAACGGAAAATAATGCGGAAAATAACGTGGACAGAAAATAGCGCGGAAATAACAGAAAATAACGCAGGAAATGCAGTGGGAAATCAAGAAAATACAGTGGGGGAATTCAGAAAATATCACAGAAAATGCAGTGGGAAATTTAGAAAGTAACACAGAAAATATCACAGAAAATAACAGAGACAGTAACACTGGAAATGCAGTGGGAAATACAGAAAAATAACATGAGAAATGCAGTGGGAATAGAGGAATAACACAGAAAATGCATAAACCAGCACAAAACCACAGCGCACAAGTTGGAATATTTCCATTTATTGGGATTTTTGGGGCATCTTTTGGAATTTTTGGGGTCGGGGGTTCCTTCCCAGGGCATTTTTGGGGTGGGGATTCGTTCCTGCAGCATTTTCGGGATGGGGATTCCTTCCTGGGGCATTGATGGGATTTTTGGGGCATTTATTGGGACATTTATTTGGATTTTTGGGGCATTTATTGGGATTTTTCGGGGCATTTATTGGGACCTTTATTGGAACATTTATTGGGATTTTTTGGGGCATTTATTGGGACCTTTATTGGGACATTTATTGGGATTTTTTGGGGCATTTATTGGGATTTTTTTGGGCATTTATTGGGACATTTATTGGGATTTTTGGGGGCATTTACTGGGACATTTATTGGGACATTTATTGGGATTTTTGGGGGCATTTACTGGGACCTTTATTGGGAATTTTGGGGCATTTTTTTGGGCACTTATTGGGATTTTTGGGGCATTTACTGGGACCTTTATTGGGACATTCATTGGGATTTTTTGGGGCATTTATTGGGACCTTTATTGGGATTTTTGGGGCATTTTTTTTTGGGCACTTATTGGGATTTTTGGGGCATTTACTGGGACCTTTATTGGGACATTCATTGGGATTTTTTGGGGCATTTATTGGGACCTTTATTGGGATTTTTGGGGCATTTTTTTTTGGGCACTTATTGGGATTTTTGGGGCGTTTATTGGGATTTTTGTGGCGGGGATTCCTTCCCGGGGCATTTTTGGGGGCGGGGATTCCTTTTTGGGGCACTTTTGGGGTCATTTTTGTGGCGCTGACTGCCCTGACCCCACCCTCAGGGGGCTGTTCCGGCCCGAGCGCGCTCTGGGCTCGGCTCTGCTGCGCCTCGAGGGGCTGGAGGGGAGCTGCGAGCTGCGGGAGCAGCTGGAGGTGAGCAGGAATTTCGGGATTCCCGAGGTTCCAGATGTGCCCCTTCCTCCATCCTGACTGTCCCAGATGTGCACCTTCCCCTTCCTCCGTCCCTGGGATTCCTGAGCCTGGGGATTCCCGTGGTTCCAGATGTGCCCCTTCCCCTTCCTCCAATCTGGGATTCCCGAGGTTCCAGATGTGCCCCTTCCTCCATCCCGTGGTTCCAGATGTGCCCCTTCCTCCATCCCGTGGTTCCAGATGTGCCCCACCTTTTCCCACCATTCCCCCTCATTCCCAGGATTATCCATCATTCCCGCCCCCGCTATTCCCACCATTCCCAACCATTCCCATCCCCACCATCCCTTCATTCCACCCATTCCTGCCGTCCCCGGTCCCACCGTGTCCGCGTGTCCCACCGTGTCCGTGTGTCCCACCGTGTCCGTGTGTCCCGGTCCCACCGTGTCCGTGTGTCCCCATCCCCACGGTGTCCGTGTGTCCCACGGTGTCCGTGTGTCCCCATCCCCACCGTGTCCGTGTGTTCCACGGTGTCCGTGTGTCCGTGTCCGTGTGTCCCCATCCCCACGGTGTCCGTGTGTGTCCCACGGTGTCCCGTGTGTCCCCATCCCCACGGTGTCTGTGTGTCCCACGGTGTCCGTGTGTCCCCATCCCCACGGTGTCCGTGTGTCCCACCGTGTCCGTGTGTTCCACGGTGTCCGTGTGTCCCCATCCCCACCGTGTCCGTGTGTCCCACGGTGTCCGTGTGTCCCCATCCCCACCGTGTCCATGTGTCCCGGTCCCACCGTGTCCGTGTGTCCCACGGTGTCTGTGTGTCCCCATCCCCACCGTGTCCGTGTGTCCCACGGTGTCCGTGTGTCCCCATCCCCACCGTGTCCGTGTGTCCCACGGTGTCCGTGTGTCCCCCATCCCCCACCGTGTCCATGTGTCCCGGTCCCACCGTGTCCGTGTGTCCCCACGGTGTCCGTGTGTGTCCCTGTCCCATGATGTCCGTGTGTCCCCATCCCCACGGTGTCCGTGTGTCCCCGGTGTCCCGGTCCCACGGTGTCCGTGTGTCCCACGGTGTCCGTGTGTCCCCATCCCCACGGTGTCCGTGTGTCCCACCGTGTCCGTGTGTCCCCACGGTGTCCCCCCGTGTGTCCCACGCGGTCCGTGTCCCATCCCCACGGTGTCCGTGTGTGTCCCGTGTCCGTGTCCCGGTCCCATGATGTCCGTGTGTCCCCATCCCCACGGTGTCCGTGTGTCCCCGGTCCCACTGTGTCCGTGTGTCCCACCGTGTCCGTGTGTCCCGGTCCCATGATGTCCGTGTGTCCCCATCCCCACGGTGTCCATGTGTCCCACGGTGTCCATGTGTCCTGGTCCCACCGTGTCCGTGTGTCCCCGGCCCCACGGTGTCCATGTGTCCCACCGTGTCCGTGTGTCCCCATCCCCACGGTGTCCGTGTGTCCCACGGTGTCCGTGTGTCCCCATTCCCACGGTGTCCGTGTGTCCCGGTCCCACGGTGTCCGTGTGTCCCACCGTGTCCGTGGTGTCCGTGTGTCCGCAGCTGCTGGAGGGGCGGCGCCGCACGGGGGCGCTGCTCGAGGTCTGGGTGCGGATCCGGGAGCCGCTCGGGGCTCAGCGGCAGCTGGAGCCGCGCTCCGAGCGCTGGCTGGTGCTGGAACCGGCGCCCGAGGCCACCGTGAGTGCCGGGAGCGCGCCGGGAACCACCGGGAATCCCTCGGGAACCCCTCGGGAATCCGCGGGATCGGCCGGGAACCCCCGGGAACCCACCGGGACCGGGCGGGATGGGCTGGGACGGGTCGAGAACCCAGCGGGATCGGCTGGGGACCCCCTGGGATGGGCTGAGAACCCACCGGGAACCCCCCGGGATCGGTCGGGAACCTCCTGGGACCCCATGGGATGGGCTGAGAACCCACCGGGAACCCCCCGGGATCGGTCGGGAACCTCCTGGGACCCCATGGGATGGGCTGAGAACCCACCGGGAACCCCCCGGGATCGGTCGGGGACCTCCCGGGAGCCCTCGGGACCCCGCGGGAATGGCAGGGAACCCATCGGGAACCCCCGCGGGACCCCGTGGGGTGGGCTGGGAACTCACCGGGACCCCCTCGGGATCCCGGTGGGGATCCCCCCGCTCTAACCCCGATCTCCCCCCGCCCAGCTCTCCGCCCCCAAACCTCCCGCGGCTGCCCCGAAGGACGGGAACAACCGGTGAGAGCGCCGGGACTGCGGAATTCCCGGGAATTCCCGGTGGAAATGCTCCTTACCGGGGGTGTGCGACCCCCCCCAACCCCCGTCCGGGGTGGGACCCCCTCCCACGGTATCCCGGAGCTTTTCCAAGGATCCCAAATCCCTTTTCCCAGAGCCCTCCCGACGCTCCCGAGCCTCAACCTGCTGCAGTTCGACCGCGAGCGGCTGGAACGGAAGGTGAGGGGGCGTTTCTTGGGGTGGGGGTCGCGCAGTGGAGCCCCCCCGACCCCTCCCCAATTTTGTCCCCCCCTCCCCAGATGGTTCCAACGCGCCCGGTGCCCCCCGAGCTGCGGCAGCAGCACCAGGAGCTGCTCCGGCGCATCCAGGGGCTGCGGGCCCGGCTGCAGGCGGGGGACCCCCAATTCCGCACGGGTGAGAGGGGTTGGAACCCCAAAATTCCGATTTTTCCCCCCCGTTTTCCCGCTGTTTTATCCCGTTTTCCCGCTGTTTTATCCCGTTTTATTTGGCGTTTGTAGAGTATGCCGAGCACCTGGAGCGGCACCTGAGGCTCTACACGGAAGCCGCGCGGCGCCTCGGGATGCAGGGGGAGAGGGTGGGTGAGACCCCCGACCCAATCCCCACCCCGCTTTGAGGCGGGGGAACGCCCCCGGAGCGTCCGGGACACGCCCAAGTTCGGGTGGTCCCGCCCCAAAAATCCTGTGGGTCGGAAATGTTCCCAAATCCTGGGGTTCCTGCCCAAAAAAATCCTGGACGCTCCCAAATCCTGATAATCCTGCCCCAAAAATCCTGGACCACCCCCAAATTCTGGAGGTCTCACCCCAAAAATTCTGGACCATCCCCGGTCCCTGCTGGACCTTCCTAAATTCTGGTGTTTCCACCCCAAAAAATTCTGGACACCCCCAAATCCTGGTGTTTCTGCCCCAAAAATCCTGGACACCCCCAAAATCTTGGTGACCCCCCCCAAAAAATAATCCTGGACCACCCCCAAACCTTGGGACCTCCCAAATCTTGGTGATCCCACCCCAAAAAAATCTTGGATGCCCCCGAATTCATCACAGCCCAAAAAATCCTGGGCACCCCCAAATTCTGGTGTTCCACCCCCGAAAAAAAAAAAAAAAATCCTAGGGCACCCCCAAACTTTGAGATCCTCCCAATTCTTGTTGCCCCCCCCAAACCCCCCCATGTGGGGGCAGTTTTGGGGGTCCCCCCTGATTGTCCCCCTCAGGAGGCAGCCAAGGAGGCTCTGTACAAACGGAACCTGGTGGAGAGCGAGGTGAGGACCCCCGGATGGGGGGGGGGCCAAATTTGGGGGTCCCCAAACCCCGCCCCCCCACCTCACTGCTCTTTTCTCTTCCAGCTCCAAAAACTCCGTGGATGAGACACCCCCCAAAATTCCACGTGGGGTTTTGGGGGGGTTCAGAGACCCTCCCTCAATTTGGGGGCTTTGGGGACCCCCCACCCAGTGCCCACTGTGACAATCACAGGGATCAGAGCTGCTACATCCCCCCCACCTTGGGGTGACACCGACCCCTCCCCAAATTTCAGGGTAACAATGACCCCTCCCCAGTTTCAGGGTGATAATGACCCCTCCCCAAATTTAGGGTGTTAATAACCCTCCCAATTTTAGGGTGACCCCCCCATTTTTAGGGTGATACCGACCCCTCCCCACTGGGGTCCCCGTGTCCCCCCCAAGCACTTTTTCCCCCACCCACCGCAATGTCCTCCCCACCAAAGCGGATCCCCCCCAAGTGCCTGTAGGGGAGGGGCTGTTCCGGGCGCTCTCAGCAATTATAGTAATTAATTATAATTATAATTAAGATAAAGTTTTTAAGACGAAAAACGCGGATTTTGGACATTCTCGGTGCGCGTCCCAGTTGTCAATCATGGCAGTGGCTCCGCCCATGAGGCTCCGCCCCAGCGCTGCCTCGTTTCCATGGTAACCCCGCCAGAAAAGACGAGCGTGGACAGCAGCCAATCGCATTGCGGCTGCCGGATTCCTATTGGCCCTATCGCCGCGCGGAGGCGGGGCGCGCCGATGATTGACGGATGGTCTAACTAATGAGCTGCGCGGGCGGTGCCTCAGTGGCAAATAGGAGCGCGGTGTGGGTGGGGCTACGGCGGCGTGCGGAGCGCCGGAAGCGGCCGGTCCGGGAAAATGGCGCCGAGCTCGAAAGCGGAGCGGGGCGGCCCCGGGGGGAAACGGGGGGCGGCGGGGGGAGCCGGGCCCGGGGCTGCACCCCGAGGCCGCCGGGAGCACCTCGTGAGGCAGCTGGACCGCGTCCGGGTGAGCGGGGAGGGCTGAGGGGGCGGTGGGGGGAGGAGGGGGGCGGGGGGTGTGAGGGAGGGGGGGGTCTGTGAGGGGAGACTGAGGGAGGGGGGGGGCGGCTGAGGGGACACCGGGCTGGGAAATGGCGGGGGGCTCTGAGAGGGCTTTGAGGGAGATGAGGGGGCTCTGAGGGGGATGAGGGGATCCTGAGGGGGCTCTGAGGGGACACCAGGGCAGGGACATGGCGGGGGACCCTGAGGGGATCTTGAGGGAGGGATGGGGGCGGCTGAGGGGAGATTGGGTTGGGAAAATGGCGGGGGGCTCTGAGGGGGATGAGGGGGATGAGGGGACCCTGAGGGAGCTCTGAGGGGACATCGGGTTGGGAAAATGGCGGGGGGCTCTGAGGGGACCCTGAGGGGGATGAGGGGGTCCTGAGGAGGCTCTGAAGGGGCCTTGAGGAAGATGAGGACAGAGTCTCAGAGCAGGAGGAGCTGAGGGGGGAGCCCTGGTTTTGAGGGGGGGGTTCTCTGAGGGGTTGGGGGGCTCTTTGAGGAGTTTGAGGGGGGTTTCTGAGGAATTTTGGGGGGGTCTCTGAGGGCTGAGGGGCTGCGGGGGTCAATGTGGGACCCCCCCAACTCAGGCACCCCCCAGTGTTGGGGGGTGTTGGGGGAGATTTTGGGGGTCCTTGACCCCTCCCCTCCCATGCCCCCCCAGCTCAGCGGGCAGCTCTCCCCCCGCCTGTTCCGGAAGCTTCCGCCGCGCGTGTGCGTCACCCTCAAGAGCATCGTGGATGAGGAGTTCCTGTGGGCAGGGTGAGGGGGGACCCCAGATCTGTGAGGGGGGACCCCAAAAATCTGTGAGGGGGGACCCCAAATCTGTGAGGGGATCCTAAATCTCTGTGGGGAGGATCCTAAATCTGTGAGAGGGGACCCCAAATTTTCAGAGGTCCCCATTTCTGTGTGTGGGGGCCCTGGAGTGACCTCCGCTCTGTGTGTCCCCTGCTTTGTCCCACGTCTGTTGTCCCCCCCATTTTGTGTGTCACCTTGTCCCCTCCCTGGCTCATTTTTCGTGTCCCTCTCACGTCCCCTTGTCCCTTCCCTGTCCCCATTTTGATGTCCCGCCATTTTGCGCGTTCTTTTGTCCCCGTTTTGGTGTCCCCCCCATGTCCCTCTGTCCTCTCCCTGTGCCCTGATGTCCCCTGTCCTGTCCCCAGGCACATCTTCCTGGGTTTCTCCAAGTGCGGTCGCTACGTTCTGTCCTACACCAGCAGCTCCGGGGACGACGACTTCTCCTTCTACCTGTACCACCTGTACTGGTGGGAGTTCAACGTGCACAGCAAGCTGCGCCTGGTATGGACACCTGGGGACATTGGGGACACCTGGGGACACTTGGGGACGCCACAGGGACAAATAGGGACAGCCACAGGACACCTGGGGACATCTAGGGACGACTTCTTCTTGTACCTGTACCACCTGTACTGGTGGGAGTTCAACGTGCACAGCAAGCTGCGCCTGGTACGGTGCCCTGGGGACACTGGGGACATTGCAGGGACAGCCAGGGGACACCTGGGGACACTTGGGGGACATTGGGGACATTGCAGGGACAGCCAGGAGAGACCTAGGGACACTTGGGGACATTGGGGACATTGCAGGGACAGCCAGGAGAGACCTAGGGACACTTGGGGGACATTGGGGACATTGCAGGGACAGCCAGGGGACACCTGGGGACACTTGGGGGACATTGGGGACATTGCAGGGACAGCCAGGAGACACCTGGGGACACTTGGGGGACATTGGGGACATTGCAGGGACAGCCAGGAGACACCTGGGGGACATTGGAGACATTGCAGGGACAGCCAGGGGACACTTGGGGACACTTGGGGGACACTGGGGACATTGCAGGGACAGCCAGGGGACACCTGGGGACACTTGGGGGACATTGGGGACATTGCAGGGACAGCCAGGGGACACCTGGGGACACTTGGGGGACATTGGGGACATTGCAGGGACAGCCAGGGGACACCTTGGGGACACTGGGGACATTGCAGGGACAGCCAGGGGACACCTGGGGACACTTGGGGGACATTTGGGACATTGCAGGGACAGCCAGGAGACACCTGGGGACACTTGGGGGACATTGGGGACATTGCAGGGACAGCCAGGGGACACCTGGGGACACTTGGGGGACATTGGGGACATTGCAGGGACAGCCAGGGGACACTCAGAACACCCAGGGGATGCCCCAGGACCTTGAGGATGTCCAGGGGACACCTTGGGGACACCAAGGGACACCCTAGGGGACACTCGGAACCCTCAGGGGACACCTTGGGGACACTCAGGGGCACCTTGGGGACACTCAGAACCCCCAGGGGACACCAAGGGACACCTCGGTGCCACCCCGTGTGCCCCCAGGTGCGCCAGGTGCGGCTGTTCCAGGACGAGGAGATTTACAGCGACCTCTACCTGACCGTGTGCGAGTGGCCCGGGGACAGCGACAAGGTCATCGTCTTCGGCTTCAAGTGAGTGCCAGCCCGGGTGTGCCACCCCCAGGTGTGCCCAGGTGTGTGTGAAGTGTCCCTGGTGTGCCCAGTTGTGCCCCCAGATGACACGAGCTGTACCCAGGTGTGCCCAGGTGTGTGTGAAGTGTCCCTGGTGTGCCCAGTTGTGCCCCCAGGTGTGTCTGAGATGCCCCAGCTGTGCCCCCAGATGTGTGAGGTGTGCCCAGGTGTGCCACCAGGTGTGTGTGAGGTGTCCCAGGTGTGCCCAGTTGTGCCCCCAGATGACACGAGCTGTAGCCAGGTGTGCCCCCAGGTGTGTCTGAGATGTCCCAGGTGTGCCCCAGGTGTGTGTGAGGTGTCCCTGGTGTGCCCAGTTGTGCCCCCAGATGACACGAGCTGTACCCAGGTGTGCCCAGGTGTGTGTGAGGTGTCCCAGGTGTGCCCAGGTGTGTGTGAAGTGTCCCTGGTGTGCCCAGTTGTGCCCCTGATGATGGTGAGCTGTACCCAGGTGTGCCCCCAGGTGTGTGTGAGGTGTCCCAGGTGTGCCCAGGTGTGCCCAGGTGTGTGTGAAGTGTCCCTGGTGTGCCCAGTTGTGCCCCCAGATGACACGAGCTGTACCCAGGTGTGCCCCCAGGTGTGTCTGAGATGTCCCAGGTGTGCCCAGTTGTGCCCCCAGGTGTGTCTGAGATGCCCCAGCTGTGCCCCCAGCTGTGTGAGGTGTGCCCAGGTGTGCCACCCCCACGTGTGTCTGAGATGTCCCAGGTGTACCTGGCATGCCCAGCTGTGCCCAGCTGTGCCCAGGTGTGTGAGTTGTACCCAGGGTGTGCCCCCGCTGTCCCCCCCCCCAGCACGCGCTCGGCCCCGGGGCTCCAGGTGAACCTGATGCTGATGAGCGACGAGAACCACCGGGACATCTACGTGAGCACCGTGGCCGTGCCCCCCCCGCGGCACTGCCCCGCCTGCCAGCGGGCCAGGGGGGCACACGGTGAGACCCCAGACCCAAAACAGGCCCCCTGAGAGACCCCAGACCCAGGAGAGACCCCTGAGACCCCCAGGGAGACCCCAGACCCAAACCAGACCCCCCCTGAGAGACCCCAGACTCAGGAGAGACCCCTGAGACCCCCAGGCAGACCCCAGACCCAAACCAGACCCCTGAGGACCCCCAGACCCAGGAGGGACCCCTGAGACCCCCAGGGAGACCCCAGACCCAAACCAGACCCCCTGAGAGACCCCAGACTCAGGAGAGACCCCTGAGACCCCCAGGCAGACCCCAGACCCAAACCAGACCCCCTGAGAGACCCCAGACCCAGGAGAGACCCCTGAGACCCCCAGGGAGACCCCAGACCCAAACCAGACCCCCTGAGAGACCCCAGACTCAGGAGAGACCCCTGAGACCCCCAGGCAGACCCCAGACCCAAACCAGACCCCCTGTGAGACCCCAGACCCAGGGTGGACCCCTGAGACCCCCAGGCAGACCCCAGACCCAAACCAGATCCCCTTGAGAGACCCCAGACCCAGGATGGACCCCTGAGACCCCAGGCAGACCCCAGACCCAAACCAGACCCCCTGAGAGACCCCAGACTCAGGAGAGACCCCTGAGACCCCCAGGCAGACCCCAGACCCAAACCAGATCCCCTTGAGAGACCCCAGACCCAGGATGGACGCCTGAGACCCCCAGGCAGACCCCAGACCCAAACCAGACCCCTGAGAGACCCCAGACCCAGGAGAGACCCCTGAGACCCCCAGGAAGACCCCAGACCCAAACCAGACCCCTTGAGACCCCAGACTCAGGAGGACCCCTGAGACCCCCAGGCAGACCCCAGACCCATAAGACCCTCATGAGCGGTGCTTCTCTTGCTGTGACCAACTCGGGGTTTTTTTTGGGGGTGGGAATTTTGGGGTTCCCCCACCCCGGGGCGCCCCTGACCCCATAACCCCCTCAGGTGAGATCCCAACCCTCAGGTGAGACCCCAACCCCTGCTGGGACCCCCTGAGCCCCCTGGGGAGACCCCAGACCCGCTTATCCCCCTATGACTGGCAGTTCCTTCACTTCCTTCAACTCTGGGTTTTTTTGGGGTGGGAATTTTGGGGTTCCCCCGCCCCGGGGCGCCCCCCCTGAGCCCGTAACCCCCCCAGGTGAGGCCCCCCCCGCGTGCCTGCGCCACGGCTTCCTGCTGCACACCAAGTTCCAGGTGGTGTACCCCTTCCCCACCTTCCAGCCCGCCTTCCAGCTGCGCAAGGACCACGTGGTGCTGCTCAACACCAGCTTCTCCCTGGTGGCCTGCGCCATCGCCGTGCACCCCGCGGGTAACGCGGGACCCCCGGGACCCCTGGGACCCTCTGGGACCCCCCTGAACCCCCTGGGACCCTCTGGGACCCCCCTGAACCCCCTGGGACCCCCTGGGACCCCCCTGAAACCCCCTGGGACTCCTGAAACCCCTTGGGACCCCTGAACCCCCTGGCCATGCCGTGGGTGCTTGGTGTAGCGGGATTTTGGGGAGGACCCCCTGAACCCCTGGGACCCCTGGGACCCCCCTGAAACCCCTGGGACCCCCTGGGACCCCCCTGAAACCCCCTGGGACCCCTGGGACCCCCTGAAACCCCCCTGGGACCCCTGAACCCCCCCTGGCCATGCCCGTGCACCCCTTGGTGGTACACGGGACCCCGGGACCCCCTGGGACCCTCTGGGACCCCCCTGAAACCCCTTAGGACCCCTGAACCCCCCTGAAACCCCTTGGGACCCTGAACCCCCCTGCGCCATGCCGTGCTTGGTGCTTGGGACCCCGGACCCCTGAACCCCCTGGGACCCCCTGAAACCCCTGGGACCCCCGGGACCCCCCTGAAACCCCCTGGGACCCCTGGGACCCCCTGAAACCCCTGGGACCCCTGGGACCCCTGGCTCCCCCTGGGACTCCTGAAACCCCTTGGGACCCCTGAACCCCCCTGCGCCATTGCCGTGCACCCGGGCGGGACCCCGGGACCCCTGGGACCCCTCTGAAACCTCCTGGGACCCCCCTGAAACCCCCTGGGTCCCCTGAAACCCCTGGGACCCCCCTTGAAACCCCCTGGGACCCCCGGGACCCCCCCTGAAACCCCTGAGACCCCCTGGGACCCTCCTGGGACCCCTGAACCCCCCTGCGCCATCGCCGTGCACCCCGGGTGCGGGACCCCTGAAAACCCCTGGGACCCCGGGACCCCCTGAACCCCTGGGACCCCTGGGACCCCTGAACCCCTGGGACCCCCTGAAACCCCTGGGACCCCCTGAACCCCCTGGGACCCCTGAAACCCCCTGGGACCCCTGGGACCCCCTGGGACCCCTGAACCCCCCCCTGGGACCCCTGACCCCCCCCCAGCACCCTGTGGGTACACCAGGAGCCCTGATACTCCCCTGACCCAACATGACCCCCTGACACCCCCAGGACCCCCTGGGACCCCCCTGATCCATCCGGGACCCCCTAAACCCCCCCTCAGCACCTCACCTGGGACCCCTGATACCCCCTTTGGACCCCCAGGACCCCTCCAACACCCCTGACCCTTCAAAACCCCTTGAGACCCCCTGATTCCCCGGGACCCCCCAAACCCCCTGACCCCCCAATTTCCCCCTCCCACAGGTGACAGCAGCTCCCAGCAGATCCTCTACAGACGCCAGAACCTTCCAGAACCTCCCCCCTCCCCACCACCACCACAACAACAACAGCACCCCCAGGATGGGGGGCTGGAGGGGTCTGGGGTCTCCCCCCCACCCTCCCAACCCCACCAGGGACCCCCCAAAACCTCAGGACCCCCCCAAATTCCAGCCCCCCCCCATCCCTGGCAGTGACCAAAGCCAAGGAATTCGTGGCCGATTTGTTCCGCAGGGCTCAGGGAAATGAGGGGGGGTCTGGGGGGTCTCAAACCCCGGGGGGGGACGACCCCCAACCCACCCCACCCGGACCCCCACAATGGCCGGGAGCCCCCCAGGAGACCCCTCCCCACCCGAGACCCCCCCTGAACCCGGGTATGTGAACTACACCAAGCTGTGCTACGTGCTGGAGCCTGGGGACACCCCCGAGGGTGAGTGGGGGGGTTTGGGGTGACCCCCTGAGACCCCTAAACTGCCCAGGTGAGACCCCAACCCCTGGGGAGACCCCAACCCATATTGGGACCCCCTGGGCCCCCCAGGGAGACCCCTGAGCCCCCCTGAGCCCTGGGCTGGGGGTTCCTTCACTGAGAGCAAATTGGGGGTTTTGGGGGTCCCTCGATCGGGAGTGACCCCCTGACCCCCAGGTGAGACCCCAACTCCTCCTGAGCCCCCCACAGCCCCCAGGCGAGACCCCAACCCTTGGGAAGCCCCCAACCCCTATTGGGACCCCCTGAGCCCCCCATGAGCCCCACAAGCCCTGAGCTTCACTGAGAGCAAATTTGGGGTTTTTGGGGTGGGAATTCTGTGGTTCCCCAATCTGGGATGACCCCCTGAGCCCCATAACCCCCCCAGGTGAGACCCCAACCCCTATTGGGACCCCCCAGACCCCCCCCAGACCCCCCCATAAACCCCAGCCCGGTGCTTCCCTTGCTGTGACCAAATTGGGATTTTTTGGGGTGGGAATTTTGGGGTTCCCCGACCTCCCAAGTGAGACCCCACCCCCTGAGGACCCCCCCTGACCCCCGCTGTGCCCCCCACCCAGATTTAGAGGATGACAAAATCTCCCTTCCCTTCGTTGTGACCGACCTGAGCGGCCGCAGCCTGAGGCCCCTCCGGGACCGGGACCGCGCCACGGCCCAGGTGAGGCTCAGAACCCCCCAACAACCCCACAGGGACCCCCCAGAATTCCCTTTTTGGGGTGTGGTGACCCCCGGGCCCCCTCCCCAGGGGCAGTTCCTGGCCGTGGAGCAGCTGAGCCTGGATTTCGAGTACGTCATCAACGAGGTGATCCGCAACGACGCTGCCTGGGCGCGGCAGTTCTGCTCCTTCAGCGACTACGACATCGTCATCCTCGAGGTGGGCGCGGGGCTCTGGGACCCCCAGGGACCACCCCGGGTCAGCCAGAGACCCCCTGAGAGACCCCCAGAGACCCCCCCCTTCCCAGATCACACACAGAGAGCCCTGAGACCCCCAGAGACCCCCAAATCACACAGAGACCCTCAGATCACCCAGAGGCTCCTGAGACCACCCCAGATCAGCCAGGGACCCCCAGAGAGATCCCTGGGCTTGCCTAGAGACCCCCTGAGAGAACCCCAGAGAGCCCCAGGGACCCCTGAGACCACCAGAGACCCCCAGATCATCCAGAGAGCCCCAGATCACCCTGAGACCCCCAGAGAGACCCCCAGAGACCCCCAGACCATCCAGAGAGCCCCAGATCAAACTGAGACCCCCAGAGAGAGCCCCAGGGACCCCCAGAGACCCCCAAATCATCCAGAGATTGCCCAGAGACCCCCCTCAGCTCACCCAGGGGCTCCTGAGACCACCCAGAGACCCCGTCAGATCACCCAGGGATCCCCTGGGATACCCCAAAACCATCCCAGGACCACTCCAGACCCCCTGGGATACCCCCAAAACCCCCACCCCCACCCAGACCCCCACGGGACCCCCGGGTACCCCAAAAATCCCACCCAGACCCCTGGAACACCCCAAAAATCCCACCCAGACCCCCGTGAGACCCCCAGAAATCCCCCCAGGTGTGCCCCGAGACCAACCAGGTGCTGATCAACATCGGGCTGCTGCTGCTGGCCTTCCCCTGCCCCGAGCACGAGGGGCAGCTGCGGTGAGAGGGGGGGTCTGGGGGGGGTGTTTGGGGTACCCAGGGGGTTTTTGGGGTGACCCCAGTGCTGACCCCTCCCCTCTGGCAGCCCCCGGACCCACCACACCAGCCTCAAGGTCTCCTGGGACCTCAACAGCGGCGCCTTCACCACCGTGGGCGTGGGAGAGCTCACCGAGGTCAAGGGGCAGACCAGGTACCCGGGGAGGGGCTTTGGGGGAGATTTGGGGTGGTTTGGGGGGTCTGGGGGCAGATTTTGGGGTGTTTTCAGGGGGTGGGAGGCGGTTTTGAGGTGTTTATAGGGGCTGCAAGGGGTTTTTTTAGGGGGTAGGCAAGAGGTTTTGGGGTGTTTTTAACGGTTTGGATCTGGTTTGGGCTGGTCTAGGGGGGTCTGAGGGGGGATTTTGGGGTGGTTTTAGGGCCTGGAAGGGGATTTGAAGTCGTTTAGGGTGTCTGGGGGTTGGTTTAGGGGGTCTGGAAGGGATTTGGGGTGGTTTAGGGGGTCTGGGGATGGTTTGGGGTGTGATTTGGGGGGTTTGAGGAGAATTTGGGGTGGTTTTAGGGGGTTTGGGTGTGGTTTATGGGGTCTGGGGGTGGTTTAGGTGTTGGTTTAGGGGGTCTGGGGGGATATGAGGTGATTTAGGGGGTCTGGGGGTGTTTTATGGGGTCTGGAAGGGATTTGGGGTGTTTTTAGGGGGTCTGGGCGTTGTTTTAGAGGGTCTGGGGGAGGATTTGGGGTGGCTGTGGGGCAGTGGGGATTTGGGGGTTGGTTTAGGGGTGCTTTAGGGGCTCTGAGGGCGATTTGGGGTGGTTTTAGGGGGTCTGGAGGGGTCTCTGGGGGTGCCCCCAGCCCCCCAAACTCTCTGTGGCAGCGGCAGGCGTGCGCGGCTCGTACCGCAGGGGCTGCGTGGGCGCCGTCACGGCCTGGGGGGCTCTGTGGGGTCTCTGTGGGATCAGGGGGGGTCCATGGGGGGTCTCTGTGGGTTTGGGGGTGCCCCCAGCCCCCCAGTTTCCCCCCATTTCCCCCCATTTCAGCGGCAGCGTGTGGAGCTCGTACCGCAAGGGCTGCGTGGACACCGTCATGCGCTGGCTCGTGCCCGAGGCTCCCGGCCGGGGCGTGCACAGGATGACCAACGAGGCCCTGCACAAGGGTGGGGGGGCTCGGGGGTCCTGATGGGGTCCTGGAGGAGTGTGGGGGGGTTTGAGGGCGTCTGGAGAGGTTTTTGGGGGGGTCCTGGAGGGGTTGGGTGGAGGTCTAGGAGGGGTTTGGGGGGGTCCCTGGTGGGGTCTGGGGGGTCCTGGGGCATCCGGGAGGGTCCTGGGTGGGTTGTGGGGGTCGTGCCCAGGTTTGGGGGGGGGTCCATCGCTGCTTTCCCCCCCCCCAGGCTGTTCCCTGAAGGTTCTGGCTGACAACGAGCGCTACACCTGGATCGTGCTGTGACACCTGGGGACACACCTGGGGACACCCTTGGGACATCCCTGTGACACCTGGGGACGCCTTTGACATCACCTGGGATGCCTGGAATGTGCTGTGACACCTGGGGACACCCCTGAGACACCTGGGGACACCTCTGAGGACAGCTGGGGACAGCTGTCACCCCCCTGGGGACATCTGGGGACATCTGGGGACACCTGTGACCCCCCTGGGGACGCCTGGTGCCACCTGGACCCCGCTGCCACACCTGGATCCAAATGGACGCAGCCCCAGCCCCGCCCCCTTTGGGGCTTTTTTTTTCTTTTTTTTTCTTTTGACTTTTTCCCCTTTTTTTTTGATTTTTTGTCTTTTTCCCCGTTTTTTTCTTTTTTCGTTGTTTTCACGCCTCTTTTTTGCCATCCAGTGTTTTATCAGGGGAGGGAGAGAGGAGCTCAAATCCCCCCTCCCCAAAATAAAAATTCCAGTTTCCAATTTGTGCCACTTCGAGGCTCGTTTGGGGGATTTTGGGGGCAGAGATTTTGGGGATGGTTTGGGGGATTTTGGGACAGATTTTGGGGTGATTGGTCAGGATTTGGGGCTCATTTTGGGGATTTTGGGGGCTACTTTGGGGGATTTTGGGGCTCATTTTGGGTGCAGGGATTTTGGCATGATTGGCTGGGATTTGGGGCTCATTTTGGGGGAAACTTGGGGAAATTTTGGGGCTGGTTTTGGGGCTGATTTTGGGGGCATTTTTTGGCAGGGATTGTGGGGTGACTGGGCGATATTTGGGGCTGGTTTTGGGGATTTTGGGGGCAGTTTTGGGCAGAGATTTGAGGCTAATTTTGGGGATTTTGGGAGGATTTTAGGGGTGGAGATTTTGGGGTGATAGGTCAGGATTTGGGGCTCATTTTGGGGATTTTGAGGGCAGGAATTTGGGGCTGGTTTGGGGGATTTTGAGGGCATTTTTTTGGCGGGGATTTTGGGGTGACTGGGATATACCGTGGCGGAATGGCCGCAAAGAATGTCGGGATATACCGGGGCATTGCTGCAAGGCGTGTCGGGATATACCGAGGCGAAAATGCCGCAAAGAGTGCCGGGATATACCGAGGCGAAAATGCCGCAAAGGATGTCGGGATATACCGAGGCAAAAAAATGCCGCAAAGCGTGCCGGGATATACCGAGGCAAAAATGCCGCAAAGAATGCTGGGATATACAGAGGCAAATGCCGCAAAGAGTGCTGGGATATACCGAGGCGAAAATGCCGCAAAGAGTGCCGGGATATACCGAGGCAAAAAAATGCCGCAAAGAGTGCCGGGATATACCGAGGCGAAAATGCCACAAAGAGTGCCGGGATATACCGAGGCAAAAATGCCGCAAAGAATGCTGGGATATACCGAGGCGAAAATGCCGCAAAGAATGCTGGGATGTACCGAGGCGGAAATGCCGCATAGCGTGCCAGGGAGGGAAGCCCAGCAGGAGAGGCTGCAGCATGAACTCCTGCCCCACACGAGAGGTTCCCAGAGACCAAAAACTCCGTGCAGAGCAGGCAGGATCTGCCCACAACACCTGCCTTGGGCAAAACCTGCTCTTCATTTTTCGTGAGCCACACAGAAACGTGGTGTATTTATGATCGCTTCTCTCACCAGACCTGGTTGCAATCAGCACTGGATCCCAAAACTGAAGGAGAAGCCTTGTGTGGACAATTCCTCCTTCAAGGCTCAGCTCCAGTTCCAGGCTCAAGACCTGGCATGCACATGCATTTGGCAGGGAGTGGCAAATCAAGTGAAAGAACATTTCAGGGGTTTTTTCAGCTGATTGTTTAGGAATTTACTTGGAATAAGCTTCCTCCCCAAGAGGGATTTCAATTCTACACCTGCACAAAGAGGAGAAAACATTAATGCAGCGTTGAAACAGCTCCGTGCTGAGAGCAGTGGTTTTAAGGTTAAGGCCCTGGTATATCTGGGAGGGTGAAACCTCTGTGTTCAACCCTCTGGGATCATCACTTGGGCTTCCTGTGCCTCTCAAGCTCTCAAAGTAAAATTGACGCACTCAACCCTAATCCCTGCATCATCCTTCAGGTGTATTTCCTCACGATGAAATTGGAGTAGAAAATGCTTTAGGAAATACTTTGCAGCCCCTTCTTCCCCAAAGGCCCAATCTGCTTTAATTAGGAATGCTCTTCAAGAACGAGGTTTGGATGCAGCCAGCGAGACTCACATTTCAGAAGGACCATCAATGGTCTGATAAAGACACAGCACTTTCAAGCAGGCTGCTGGGACTGAGGAGGATATTTGAAACCTGGTGACATGCAGTTCTAGCAGAAGTGCAAAATGAAATGTAATGTAGTAGAACTGGAAAATGAAATGCTGTTAGACAAGGCTGGTCCCTAAATTGGCTCTGCCTGGATCCAGCTGCCCTGCAGCACAGCCTTCTCCCTTTCTCCTCGCTGCTCTCTGCTCAGCACCAACCCAAAGCTGGGTTATTTCCCTCAAACCCTCAAACACCACCACAATCACCGGCTTGAGCTGGTCTGGGCAGCACCAAAAAAAAAAAAGAAAAGCTATAAAAAAAAAACAAAAAAAACCCCCCTTAAAATTAAAAAAATAAAATCAATTAAAAATAAATGAAAAACAAAATAAAAACCGTAAAGTGCTGTAAAGAGAAGTGTCGTAAAGTGCAGTAAAAGTTCCATAAAAGGAAGCGCTGTAAAGCACGACTGTCGTAAAATGGCTGTAAAGAGAGACTGTCATAAAAGGTGCTGTAAAGAGCGACTGTTGTAAAAAAAGCCAAAAAAATTCGCCAAAAACCACCAAAAATTGTATTAAAAAAACCCCGAAAATTTCATTAAAAACCCAAATTCCGCCAAAAATCCCATTTAAAAATACCCCAAAAATTCCACTAAAAATCCCCTCAAAAGACTTTAAAAAAACCCCAAAAATTCCATTAAAACCTCAAAAATATTTTAAAAAACCCAAAAATTCTATCAAAAAATCCCTAAAAGTTCCATTAAAATTCCCTTAAAAACAAAAAAAATCCAATAAATATCCCTAAAAAGAACCCCCAAAATCCCCCAAAATCCCTGAAAAAAGTCCTCTAAAAAATCCTTCAAAAAAAAAAAAAAAATCCGTAAAAACTCCAGAAAAATTCCTTAAAAAAAAAAAAAAAAAAAATCCCAAAAAAACTTTAAAAATTGCCTTTAAAACCCCCCAAAATATCATTAAAAACACAAAATTCTCCCAAAAATTCAACTTAAAAATCCCCAAAAAAATTCCAGGAAAAATTCCCCCCAAAAAATCCTTTAAAAACCCCAAAAATCCCATTAAAAACCCTAAAAATTCCCCCCAAAATTCCTTAAAGAAACCAAACAATTGCATTAAAAATCCCTAAAAATTCCCCAAAAAATCCCCAAAATCCCTTAAAAATCCTTCAAAAACTCCTGAAAAAGTTAAAAAAATTCTTTAAAAACCCCCAAAAATTCCTTTAAAAATAAAAAAATTGCCAAAACCCACAAAAATTGCATTTAAAAAACCCCCAAAAGCTGCATTAAAATCCCCTAAAAATCCCAATAAAAATTCCCGTTAAAGCGCGACTGCCGTAAAAGCTGCCGTGAAGCGCGACTGTTGTAAAACTGTCGTAAAACTGTAGTAAAGGCGCCTAAAGCGCGACTGTCGCGAAACTGTCGTAAAAGATGTCGTAAGCGCGACTGTCGCAAAACCATCGTGAAAGGAGCAACTGTCGCAAAACTGTCGTAAAAGGTGTCGTAAGCGCGACTGTCACAAAACCGTCGTGAAAGGAGCAACTGTCGCGAAACCGTCGTGAAAGGTGTCGTAAAGTGCGCCTGTCATAAAACTGTCGTAAAATATCTCGTAAAGCACGACTGTCGTAAAAGGTGTCGTAAAGCCCGACTGCCGTGAAACTGTCGTAAAAGGTGTAGCAGAGCGCTACTGTAGCAAAACTGTCGTAAAGGGCAACTGTTGTAAAAGAGGTGCCGTGAAGCAGCACTGTTGTCAAACTGCCGTACAGCGCGACTGTCGTAAAGAGACCTTTGGGCCACAGTGGGAATTAAGCCCTTTAATGGTATCTCCCGCCGGGACGTGGGTGCCGCGGAGCAGCTCCCCGCCTGCAGGGCACGGGTTGCGCTCTTTGCCGCACGGCACATGCCTGCGGCCGTCGCTCCGCCCGAGCTCCGCCAAGTTACGCCCGCCCCGCCCGTATTTGCTGTCTCATATTGCCCTAATTAAAATGGTCCGAATTCTTATTACTCTGATTTCATTACTATTTTTATAACCATTTTATTACTATTCAACTTTCAAAATTTTAAAAACAAGGGATTGGCGTTTTTTCACGGGGAGGGTGGAATATGACAGCTGCTTTAATAAACACAGCACAGACAGAGAATCCTTTCGCCCCTGCAAATGCCACCCCTTTGACCCCAACACAAAAGAATTTCGGAAAAAAGCTGTGCCCAAACAGCTCCCAGGTTCCACCACCTGGCTTCAGAGATCTCTCGTCCCCATCCATCCTGACTGTGCTACCCCCGATGCTCCTACAGCTAGAAACTCACTCACTAGCAAGGAAAAATCCTTCCAAAGCATTTTTTTCTATTTTTATCCTCTGAGTGTCCAACTTCTTTTGCTAAATTTCTACAGATCGGAGCTCAAATTACCGTTTCTGGCCAGTGCAGAGACATATGATGAAACATGCCTCAGTTATTCTTACTCTTCATCTTATGGAAGTAGCAGCCAGCACTAAATTTGCATGATCTAACCAAAGTAAACATTTGACAAAAAAGCACTTTCTGTAGCAATATTGAAAAACTATAGATTGAGGTAAAACCATCAATTTTCTGCCCTCAGTGGTGCAAAGTCACTTGCTGTTCGAAGAGCATCCCAGGGAACATCCTAAAGATGTGTAAAAGCAACACCTGGACAACAGCAGATAAAGCAGGATTAAAAAATTGAGAAAACTGAAGTTAATAAACACAAGGTTCATGAACATTGCAACAGAAGCTTGCAGAAACATTTCAAGGTTCATCCAATAAAGCCCTGCGGCACACTGTAATCCCCCATACCCGAAATATCCATCTGCAGATTGCAGGAGACACTTTGAATTGTCAAACCAGCCCGAGTTGGCACTGCTGCCAGCTTGGCTCTGGGAGGCATCCTGCGTATCGCCGATTTTCAGGAGCCAGCCGGCCACAGGCCTCCAAACTTTCCCCAGCTGTCCGTCGTTGTTAAGTGTTATGATTCAGGGAAATATTTCTCTTTTTGCATTTCTGCAGGGACTTAAATTGAGGAGAATCCTTCTCTTGAGAATATTTTTGGCGAATAATTAAAAGGGCAAAAGTTGGGTTTTTTTCCATTTTATCAGTTTCAGTGGAGCTATCTGCTCCAGTTTCTCATTTTTAGAGGTTCACTTGAATGGAGCCCTGTCTTTTCAGCATTTTCAGGATTTAAATATTCATTTTTGAGCACTTCTTTCTGCGCCTTTGGAGCAGCTATCTCAGAGAACGGTGAGCCTGGCATGTACTTGACCCTTACGCTGCCCAGGAGGTTTTTTTCGTTTTCTTATTTTTGCTTATAATGTAGATCAGCCAAATTAAAAGTCCCAAGGAGACTTGGAGTATTTACATCATTAGTATCCTTCTCCACCTTACTGAGCCACACGTGGTGCACTACTCAGCAATCACCAAGGAATAATTATGGAAGTTAACAGCAAATTACCCAATTTACCTAAACAGACAGTTTCATGTTTTACCAGCTTTCTGTTCTCCTGCTCCAAGCAGCTGTCGCAAAAAAGAAAGCGCTGTTATTTTTCTGAAGAGTTTTCTTCTCTAAGAAGCTTTTCGCCCCCCTGGAATTGTCCGAGGAGCCCGGGCTGCTCGAGGGCTTTTATAGCCGGGAACGAGGGTGCCAGGAACGAGAGGCAGGTGCGATCAGGGGTATATTAACCCCGGCCTTTGCTCAGGGGTGTCATTCCCTCCCTTGCGAGACTGTCGCAGAATTTGCTGCAAAGCGCGGCCTCCTAAACGACCTCAGGACCGCCCCCCCCAAAAATCTGGGATGAAATAAAAACAGGGCAGGAGACTTTTCTTCTTTTAACGCCGTTATTCAAGTGATCAGCTCAGGATTAGGAAGCTCGATGAGGCGGCCGTCTCCGTCTTCTTCCCAGCGTGGCTCAGAGAAGGAGGATGCGCAGCTTTGAGCTAAGGGTCCGATCCTTCCCCGGCGTTTCTCGCTTTTCCCTCTTTCCCAGCTCCAGGTCCCGGTCCCAGGCAGCTTCTTTAGTCAGGGCGAGGGGCACCAAGGTCTCCCAACATCTCTGCAGGTCCAGCACTCTATTCCTCACGTCCAGGAATCATTCGAATTCTTTAATTTTATATTTGGCTCGTTGGTTTTGGGGGTTTTTATAAGTTCAATACGTGCCATGGTACGCTGGTTCTCAAAATCTACATATTGTAATGCCTCCCTCCTCCCCAGGTTCTCCCTGCCTGGTAAGGGAAATGCAGTTTTGCCTCAGGCGGGGTTTTACCAACACAAAAGGAGGGCGATCTACCTGCCCTGGCTGGGGTCCTTAAGTGGTACAAAGAGAACTATTAACTCGAACGACTTACAGTTAACATAACAAGTAACCCTGCCCAGCAGCTCTGCCTCAGCAGCTCTGCTTTATAGATGCTGTAACTCAGTTTTTTTCTACTGATGTAAAATTTAACAAAATTCAGTTCATAACATGGGACATCTGTGACCCCCGTCCCGGGGACACCTCTGGGGACACCTGGACCCCGCTGCCGCACCTGGATCCGAACGGGCGCAGCCCCAGCCCCGCCCCCTTTGGGGCTTTTCTTCTTTTTGGGTTTTTTATTTTTTCCCCTTTTTTCCATCTTTTCCCCACTTTTTTACTTTTTGTTTTTACGCCTGTTTTTTGCCATCCTGTGTTTTATCAGGGGAAGGGGGGGACGAGCTCAAATCCCCCCTCCCCAAAATAAAAATTCCAGTTTCCAGTTTGTGCCACTCTGGGGCTCCTTCGGGGCATTTTGGGGGGAGATTTTGGGGTGACTGGTCGGGATTTGAGGCTCATTTGGGGCATTTTGGGGGCAGAGATTTTGGGGTGACTGGTCGGGATTTGAGGCTCATTTGGGGCATTTTGGGGCAGAGATTTTTGGGGATTTGACTCATTTGGGGCATTTTGGGGGAGGCTTTTGGGGTGGATTTTGGGGACAGGGATTTTGGGGATGGTTTGGGGATGGTTTTGGGGATTTCGGGGGGATTTTAGGGACAGATTTTGGGGAGATTGGTCAGGATTTGGGGCTGGTTTTGGGGATTTTGGGGCTCATTTTGGGGGCGGGGATTTTAATTTGGGATTGGCCAGGATTTGGGGCTCATTTTGGGGGATTTTGGGGTGATTGGGCAGGGATTTGGGGCTGGTTTTGGGGATTTGGAGGGGAAATTTTGGGGCAGTTTGGGGGAGATGGGGATTTTTGGGTGAGTGGCTGGGATTTGGGGCTCTTTTGGGGATTTTAGGGGCAGGGATTTGGGGATGGTTTTGGAGATTTTGGGGCAGTTTTGGGGGGAATTTTGGGATGAATGGGTGAGATTTGGCGCTCATTTTAGGGATTTTGGGGGTCAGGGATTTTGGGATGATTGGTCAGGATTCGGGGCTCATTTTGGGGGCAGGAATTTGGGGATGGTTTGGGGGATTTTGGGGACAGGGATTTGGGGCTGGTTTAGGGGATTTCGGGAGGAATTTAGGAACAGATTTTGGGGTGATTGGCCGGGATTTGGGGCTGGTTTTGGGGATTTTGGGGCTCATTTTGGGGGCAGGAATTTTGGGGTGATTGGCCGGGATTTGGGGCTGGTTTGGGGGATTTTGGGGACAGGGATTTGGGGCTGGTTTGGGGGATTTTGGGACTCATTTTGGGGGCAGGAATTTTGGGGTGATTGGCCGGGATTTGGAGCTCGTTTTGGGGATTTTGGGGCTCATTTTGGGGGCAGGAATTTTGGGGTGATTGGCCAGGATTTGGGGCTGGTTTTGGGGATTTTGGGGGCAGTTTTGGGCAGGGCTTTGGGGCTTTTTTGGGGGATTTTGGGGACAGAGACTTTACTTTTGGTCTCGCTGGGATTTGGGGCTGGTTTTGGGGATTTCGGGGGCAGACATTTTGGGGTGGCCCCCCCCTCCCCCCCCTTACACAATCAGGGCCCCCCCAACACCACCGTTGCTTTTTATTCCTTTTACAAAGAAGCTACAAAAGGTAAAAAACAGCGTCTGCGGGGGGGGGGGGGGGGCACACGCTGGGGGGAGGGGGAGACCCCAACCCAACCCCCAACCCCCCCCACCCCCCCCAAAAAAAAAATAATAATAATAATTCCAGGTTTGGCTTCAATTTCCACACGGGCGGCCACGGACACGGCCCCTCCCCCCACAAAGCACAAAATGATCGAAAAACGCCAAAAATCGAGACTGGGGGGGGGAGGGGCAAAGCGCGGGGGGGGAGGGGCCCGACATGCGCGGGGGGGGGGGCGTAAGGCAGCGGGGGGGAGGGGTTGGCACTGCAGAATTGGGGGGGGGGAGGGGTTCCCCCATGGATTCCCCTCCCCCCCCAAAGAGCCCCGCCCATCCCCCCCCCCGGGGGGGGCGGGGCCATCCCCAGGGGGTGGGTGGGGGAGGGGCTTTGGCACGGTCCCGGCGATAAGGCACATCGGCCCCCCCCGCGGGGGGCGGGGCTCAGCTGGAGGGCAGCGCCTGCACGAAGAGCCCCCCCCGCGGCACTTTGGCCGGGGGTCCAGGGGCGGCTCCGGGGGCACCGCGGCCCCGCCCAGGCCCAGCTCGGCCGGCAGCTCCTCCTCGCTCTCCTCCTCCTCCTCCTCTTCCTCATCTATGGGGGGGCGCGGCATGAGAAAATTCCAGAATAAAACCCCCACCAAATTCAACCCGAAACGTAAAAAAAAAAAAAAAAAAAAAAATTTAAAAATGGATTAGAAAGTAATTAAAATGAAATTTAAAATGGAATCAAAATGAAAGGGAAAAAAAAAAAAGGATTAAAATGGGATTCAAATGGAATGGGAAATAAGGCAAATGGAATGGGAAATAATTCAAATTAAATAGAAAATAATTCAAACAAAATGGAAAATAATTCAAATAGAATGGAAAATAATTCAAATGGAATGGAAAATAATTAAAATTAAATAGAAAATAATTAAAATTAAATAGAAAATAATTCAAACGAAATAGAAAATAATTCAAATGAAATGGAAAATAATTCAAATGGAATGGGAAAATAATTAAAATTAAATAGAAAATAATTAAAATTAAATAGAAAATAATTCAAATGAAATAGAAAAGAATTCAAATAAAATGGAAAATAATTCAAATGAAATAGAAAATAATTAAAATTAAATAGAAAATAATTCAAATGAAATGGGAAAGAATTAAAATGAAATAGAAAATAATTAAACTTAAATAGAAAATAATTAAAATTAAATGGAAAATAATTCAAATGGAACGGAAAATAAGTCAAACGAAATGGAAAATAATTAAAATTAAATAGAAAATAATTCAAATGAAATAGAAAATAATTAAAATTAAATAGAAAATAATTCAAATGAAATGGGACAGCATTAAAATGAAATGGAAAATAATTCAAATGAAATGGAAAATAATTAAAATATTAAAATGGAATAGAAAATAATTAAAATTAAATAGAAAATAATTCAAACAAAATGGAAAATAATTGGAAAATAATTCAAATGGAATGGGAAATAATTAAAATTAAATAGAAAATGATTAAAATTAAATAGAAAATAATTCAAATGAAATGGGAAAGAATTAAAATGAAATGGAAAAAATTAAAATAAAATGGAAAATAATTCAAATGAAATGTAAAGTAATTTAAATGAAATGGAAAATAAGTCAAATGAAATGGAAAATAATTAAAATGAAATAGAAAATAATTAAAATTAAATAGAAAATAATTCAAATGAAATGGGAAAGAATTCAAATGAAATGGAAAATAATTAAAATGGAATGGAAAATAATTAAAATTAAATAGAAAAGAATTCAAATGAAATAGAAAAGAATTCAAATGAAATAGAAAAGAATTCAAATGAAATGGAAAATAATTCAAATGGAATGGAAAATAATTCAAATGAAACGGAAAAGAAAGTTGAAAGTGATTGAAATGAAATTTAAAATGAAATGAAAAGATGAAAGGAATTAAAAGAATTGAAATAAAATTAAAATCCAATTGAAAATAATTGAAATCAAATTGAACATGGAAGAAAAGTAAATGTCTTAAAATTAAGAAAAAATTAATTAAAATAATTAAACTAAAATTGAAAATAAAATTGTAAAGAATGAAAATAAAATTTAAAACGGAATAAAAATAAAAGAAGAAGCCAATTAAAATAATTAAAAACAAATTAAAATGGAATTGAAAATAATTAAAATAACATTCGAAATTAAATAAAAATAACCCAACTAAAATTAGAAATTCAATAAAAATAATTAAAATAACCTTGAAAAATTCAATTAAAATCAAACCAAATTCCAGAATTAACCCCTCCCCACCCGGAATCCCCTCCCCCCCGTTGGTTTTTGGGGGGGGTCTCCCCCATTTTTGGGGGCTCACCCACCTTTGTCGGGGTCCTGCGAGTTCAGGGAGCTCAGGTTGGCAAACTGGGGGGGGGAGGAGAAGGAGGGGGGGGGTCAAATTTGGGGGGGGGGGGTGACACCCCCTGAACCCCCAAAGGGGTCACCCCGCCCCCCCCCCAAAATGAGAGCAAAGGGACCCCAGGGGATGGGGAGGGCAAAAAACCCCCCCAACCCCCCCCAGGGACCCCAAAATCTGCCCAGGGACCCCCAAAACCTCCCCAAAATCTGACCTGAACCCCCAAATCTGACCTGAACCCCAACCCTCCCACAAGACCCTCCTAGAGCCCCCCCAAACCTGCCCCAAAACCCCAAACCTGCCCCAAAACCCCAAAACCCCCCAAATCTCCTCTAAACCCCCCCAAAACTGCCCCAAAACCCCCCCAAACCTGCTCTAAACCCCCTGAACCCCCCAAAATCCCCTGAAACCCCCAAATCTTCTCTAAACCCCCCCAAACCTGCTCGGGACCCCCCCACGGTGCCCACCTGGCCCATGACGGCGATGGGCACCCTCTGCTCCACCAGGTAGTACAGGTGAGGGACCCCCCAAACCCCCAAATCTGCCCCAAAATCCCCTGAAAGCCCCCCAAATCTTCTCTAAACCCCCCCAAACCTGCCCTGGGGACCGCCCCCGTGCCCACCTTGGTGCCCACCTCACCCATGACCGCAATGGGCACCCTCTGCTCCACCAGGTAGTACAGGTGAGGGACCCCCAAACCTGCTCTAAACCCCCTGAAATCCCCCCAAACCCCCAAAATCCCCCTGAAACCCCCCCAAATCTCCTCTAAACCCCCCAAACCTGCCCCAGGGACCCCACCCGTGCCCACCTCGGTGCCCACCTGGCCCATGACGGCGATGGGCACCCTCTGCTCCACCAGGTAGTACAGGTGAGAGACCCCCTAAACCCCCCCAAATCTGCCCCAAAATCTCCTGAAACCCCCCCAAATCTTCTCTAAACCCCCCCAAAATCTCCTCTAAACCCCCAAACCTGCTCGGGACCCCCCGGTGCCCACCTCGCCCATGACGGCGATGGGGCAGGTGCCCCGTGCCCGTGCCACCCTCTGCTCCACCAGGTAGTACAGGTGAGAGCCCCCCAACCCCCCCAAATCTGCCCCAAAATCCCCTGAAACCCCCCCAAATCTTCTCTAAACCCCCAAACCTGCTCGGGACCCCCCACGGTGCCCACCTGGCCCATGGCGGCGATGGGCACCCCTCTGCTCCACCAGGTAGTACAGGTGAGGGACCCCCCAAACCCCCCAAATCTGCCCCAAAATCCCCTGAAAGCCCCCAAATCTTCTCTAAACCCCCAAACCTGCCCTGGGGACCGCCCCCGTGCCCACCTTGGTGCCCACCTCACCCATGACCGCAATGGGCACCCTCTGCTCCACCAGGTAGTACAGGTGAGGGACCCCCAAACCTGCTCTAAACCCCCTGAAATCCCCCCCCCAAACGCCCCCAAAATCCCCTGAAACCCCCCCAAATCTCCTCTAAACCCCCCCCAAACCTGCCCCGGGGACCACCCCCGTGCCCACCTCGGTGCCCACCTCACCCATGACCGCAATGGGCACCCTCTGCTCCACCAGGTAGTACAGGTGAGGGACCCCCCAAACCCCCCCAAACCTGCCCCAAACCCCCTGAAATCCCCCCAAACCCCCCCAAGCCTCCCCCAAACCCCCCCAAAATCTCCCCTAAACCCCTTCTGGGTGCCCCCCCGGTGCCCACCTCGCCCATGACGGCGATGGGGCAGGTGCCCCGTGCCCGTGCCACCCTCTGCTCCACCAGGTAGTACATGTACTCGTCGTAGAGCAGGCGGATCAGGTGGAAGGAGCCGAAGCTGGCGGCGCTGCGCAGGGTCAGGTCCCGGATCACCATGGAGCTGGGGGGCATCACGAGGGGTTTTTGGAGGTTTGGGGCGTTTAGGGGGGTTTTGTGGGGGTTTAGGGTTTTTTTTTGGTGGGTTTAGGGTTTTTTTGGGGGGTTTAGGGTTTTTTTTGGGAGGGGTTTGGGGGGTTTAGGGGGGTTTTGGGGGGTGAGTAGGGCACTGTGCAGGGTCAGGTCCCGGATCACCATGGAGCTGGGGGGCATCACAAGGGGTTTTTTGGGGGTTTGGGGGGTTTAGGGGGGTTTTTGGGATTTAGGGGTTTTTGGGGGTTTAGGGTTTTTTTTGGGGAGGGTTGGGGGGTTTAGGGGGGTTTTGTGGGGGTTTAGGGGGGTTTTTGGGGGGTTTAGGGTTTTTTTTGGGGGGGTTTGGGGGGTTTAGAGGGGTTTTGGGGGTGAGTAGGGCACTGTGCAGGGTCAGGTCTCAGATCACCATGGAGCTGGGGGCACGGGGGGTCAAAAAGGGTTTTTGGGGTGTTTAGGGGGTTTTGGGGGTTTTAGGGGTTTTGGGGGTTCAGGGGGGTTTTTGGGGGTTTAGGGTTTTTTGGGGGGTTTGGGGGTTTAGGGGGGTTTTGGGGGGTGAGTAGGGCACTGTGCAGGGTCAGGTCCCGGATCACCATGGAGCTGGGGGGCATCAGGAGGGGTTTTTGGGGGGTTTGGGGGTTTAGGGGGTTTTGTGGGGTTTAGGGGGTTTTTGGGGGTTTAGGGTTTTTTTTGGGGGGGTTTGGGGGGTTTAGAGGGGTTTTGGGGGTGAGTAGGGCGCTGTGCAGGGTCAGGTCTCAGATCACCATGGAGCTGGGGGGCATCAGGAGGGGTTTTTGGGGGTTTGGGGGTTTTTGGGGGGTTGGGGTGTTTAGGGGGGTTTTGTGGGGGTTTAGGGGGTTTTTGGGGGGTTTGGGGGTTTTTTTGGGGGTTCAGGGGGAATTTTTGGGGGTTTAGGGTTTTTTTTGGAGGGGTTTGGGGGGTTTAGAGGAGGTTTTGGGGGGTTGGCAGTGTAATTGGAGGATGTTTTTGGGCTGGTTTTTGAGTACATCCCAATATCATTTCAGGGTATTTTGGGGCGTTTTTGGGTGCATCGCACTGTAAATCTGAGGTGATTTCGGGGCGTTTTCGGGGCGTATCCCAGTGTAATTTTGGGGTATAGCCCAGTATAATTTCAGGCTGGTTTTGGGGCATTTTTGGGGTGTATCCCTCTGTAATTTCAGGGTGTTTTCTGGGGTACATCCCAGTGTAATTTCAGGCTGTTTTCGGGGTGTATCCCGCTGTAATTTCGGGGTGTTTTTGGGGTGTATCCCAGTGTAATTCTGGGGTATATCCCAGTATAATTTCAGGCTGGTTTTGGGGTGTATCCCGCTGTAATTTCGGGGTGTTTTCTGGGGTATATCCCAGCATAATTTCAGGCTGGATTTGGGGTGTTTTCGGGGTGTATCCCGCTGTAATTTCGGGGTGTTCTGGGGGTGCCCCTCACCTGTAGAAAGACCACTTGAGCAGGAAGAGTTTGGCAGCGCGGGGCAGCCCGGGCGTGCCCAGGTGTGGCCGCAGCACTTTGGCCACCACGGCGTCCAGCCAGGCCGCCCACTGCTCCAGCGAGTGCTGCTGGCCCAGCGTGGCCTTGAAATCCTGCTCGAGGCGCTGCACGACGCGAGCCTCGCAGCGGCACACCCAGGCCGCCTGCTCCTGGTGGGGGAATCGGGAAACACCGGAATTGGGGCGGGAAAAACGGGGATTGGGAACCGGGGATTGGGGTGGGAACACCGGGAATTGGGGCGGGAATTGGGGCGGGAACACCGGGAATTGGGGCGGGAAACACGGGAACTGGGAACCGGGAATTGGGGCAGAAAACCGGGAATTGGGGCGGGAAAAATGGGGATTGGGAACCGGGAATTGGGGCGGGATATCGGGATTGGGAACCGGATTGCGGGGAAATCCCGCTCCAGGTGCTGAACCACCCAAGCCTCGCAGCGGCACACCCAGGCCGCCTGCTCCTGGTGGGGGGAACGGGAAAAACGGGAATTGGGGCGGGAAAAACGGGAATTGGGAACCGGGAACTGGGGCAGGAATACCGGGAATTGGGGCGGGAAAAACGGGGATTAGGAACTGGGAATTGGGGCGGGATATCGGGATTGGGAACCGGGGATTGGGAACCGGGGATTGGGGCGGGATATCGGGATTGGGAACCGGGGATTGGGAACCGGGATTGGGAACCGAGGATTGGGGCGGGATATCGGGATTGGGAACCGGGACACGGCAGCGGCACACCCAGGCCGCCTGCTCCTGGTGGGGAAAGGAAAAACGGGAATTGGGGCGGGAAACACGGGGATTGGGGTGGAAAAACCGGGAACTGGGGCGGGATGGACACCGGAGAGAGCCTGGAGCGACCCCGGGACTGCGGGGACCCCGAGGGGAACTGGGGAAAACCGGGAATTGGGAACCGGGAATTGGGGCGGGATGGACACGGGAGAGAGACCCCAGCCCCATTTCGGGTTCCTCCAGCACCATTTCAGCGCCCCCAGCCCCATTTCAGTGCCCCCCCATCCCAATTCGGAGATCCCCCAGCCCCCCCATCCCCATTTTGGGTTCCCCACCCCAACCCGAGTCCCCCAGCCCCTCCCCCAGCCCCATTTCGGGCCCCCATCCCCATTTCGGGGTCCCCCAAACCCCAATTTCGGGGTCCCCCAGCCCCCCCAGCCCCATTTCAGTGCCCCCATCCCCATTTCGGGGTCCCCCATCCCAATTTCGGGGTCCCCATCCCCCATTTCAGTGCCCCCATCCCAATTTGGGGTCCCCAAACCCCAATTTCGGGGTCCCCCAGCCCCTCCCCCAGCCCCATTTCCGCGCCCCCAAACCCCACTCCTGCTGCCGCCCCCCCCAGCCCAGCCCCATTTTTGGGCCCTAGCCCCCCAGACCTGCACGAGACCCCAAGTCCACTGGTTGGTTCCTGAGCATTTCCCTGGGCCGTGTTTGCAGAGATCCCCCAGCCCCAGCCCAGGTGGTTCAGGGGACGCGGGTACCCCCGCAGGGGTCTCGGGGCCCCCATCCGGCGCCTGGGGGCCCCATCCCGGGGGCACCAAAGGGACCCTGAGAGCCCCCCCAGAGCCGCTGTCAGCCCCCCAGATTGACCATGAGCCCCCCAAAGCGCTGCAGGTACCAGGTGGTTCAGGGGTTCCTGTGCAGGGTTTGGGTAAATGCCCCACCTGTGGGCATGGGGGGCACCTGGGGGGGCACTTCAGGGGCATGGGGGGCACCAAAGGGACCCTCAGAGCCCCCCCAGAGCCGCTGTGAGCGCCCCCAGATTGACCATGAACCCCCCAAAGAGCTGCAGCTACCAGGTGTACCCACAGGGGTTCCTGTGCAGGGTTTGGGTAAATGCCCCACCTGGGGGCATGGGGGGCACCTTCAGGGCATGGGGGCCACTGTGGGGACACCCCCAGAACCTTCACAGAACCCCCAGAGCCCTGTGAGCCCCCAGATTGCCCCATGAGCCCCCAAACCAGGTACCAGGTGGTTCAGGGGTACCCACACAGGGTCTAGGTAAATGCCCCACCTGTGGGCATGGGGGGCACCTGGGGGGGCACCTCAGGGCATGGGGGGCACCAAAGGGACCCTCAGAGCCCCCCCAGAGCCGCTGTGAGCGCCCCCAGATTGACCATGAGCCCCCCAAAGCGCTGCAGCTACCAGGTGTACCCACAGGGGTTCCTGTGCAGGGTTTGGGTAAATGCCCCACCTGTGGGCATGGGGGGCACCTGTGGGCACCTCAGGGCATGGGGGGCATCTCAGGGCATGGGGGCCACTGTGGGAACACCCCCAGAACCTTCACAGAACCCCCAGGGCCGCTGTGAGCCCCCCCAGATTGACCATGAGCCCCCCAAAGCGCTGCAGCTACCAGGTGTACCCACAGGGGTTCCTGTGCAGGGTTTGGGTAAATGCCCCACCTGGGGGCATGGGGGGCACCTGGGGGTACAGGGGGCACCTCAGGGCATGGGGGCACCCCAGCCCCCATTTTTGACCATGAGCCCCCCAAAGCCCTGCAGGTACCAGGTGTACCCACAGGGGTACCTGGGCAGGGTTTGGGTAAATGCCCCACCTGGGGGCACCTGTGGGCACCTGGGGGGGCACCTCAGGGACTGGGGGGCACCGGGGGGGCACCAAAGGGACCCTCAGAGCCCCCCCAGAGCCGCTGTGAGCCCCCCAAAGCAGGTCAGTGCCAGGTGTACCCACAGGGCTACCTGGGCAGCGTTTGGGTAAATGCCCCACCTGGGGGCACCTGTGGGCACGGGGGGCACCTGGGGGCACCTGGGGGCACCTGGGGGTACAAGGGGGGCACCTCAGGGCATGGGGGGCACCCTCAGAGCCCCCCAGAGCCGCTGTGAGCCCCCCAAAGCAGGTCAGTGCCAGGTGTACCCACAGGGGTTCCTGTGCAGGGTTTGGGTAAATGCCCCACCTGGGGGCACCTGTGGGCATGGGGGCACCTGTGGGCATGGGGGGCACCAATGGGCATGGGGGGCACCTGGGGGGCACCCCCAGAACCTTCACAGCATTGACCATGAGCCCCCCAAAGTGCTGCAGGTACCAGGTGTACCCACAGGGGCACCTGTGCAGGGTTTGGGTAAATGCCCCACCTGGGGGCATGGGGGCACCTGTGGGCATGGGGGGCACCTCAGGGACTGGGGGGCACCGGGGGGGCACCAAAGGGACCCTCAGAGCCCCCCCAGAGCCACTGTGAGCCCCCCAAAGCAGGTCAGTGCCAGGTGTACCCACAGGGCTACCTGGGCAGCGTTTGGGTAAATGCCCCACCTGGGGGCACCTGTGGGCATGGGGGGCACCTGGGGGGGCACCTCGGGTCGGGGGGGGGCACCCCCAGAACGCTGCGGGCATTGGGGGGCACCGTCCGAGTTAAAATTCCAATTTTTAAAAAAATCAAAGGAACGAAAAAGAAACGAAGAACGAAATAAAAACCCCAAAGCGCCCTAAAGGTGACCCCGGGAACGACCTCGGGACCCCCCCCCAAAAATACCCCAGGACCCCCAAAAATACCCCAGGACCCCCAAAATACCCCAGGACCCCCAAAGGTTCCCCCAAAAGCCCCAGGACCCCCAAAAATACCCCAGGGCCTCCCTAAATGACCCCAGGACCCCCCAAAGGTTCCCCCAAAAATCCCAGGACCCCCCTAAACGACCCCAGGACCCCCAAAATGACCTCAGGACCCCCCAAAAATACCCCAGAGCCTCCCTAAATGACCCCCAGACCCCCAAAGGTTCCCCCAAAACGACCCCAGGACCCCCAAAACGACCCCAAGACCCCCAAAATGACCCCAGGACCCCCCAAAAGTTCCCCCAAAAATCCCAGGACCCCCAAAATGACCCCAAGACCCCCCAAAATCCCCCCAGGACCCCCCAAACCACCCCTGCAACCCCCAAAATCCCCCAAAGACCCCCCAAAATGACCCTCAGGACCCCCAAAGGTTCCCCAAAATCCCAGGACCCCCCAAAACGACCCCAGGACCCCCAAAATGACCTCAGACCCCCTAAAGACCCCCCCAGAGCCCCCCAAAGGTTCCCCTAGACCCCCAGGAAAATGACCCCCAGGACCCCCAAAACGACCCCAAGACCCCCAAAATGACCCCAGGACCCCCCAAAGGTTCCCCAAAAACCCCAGGACCCCCTAAACGACCCCAGGCCCCCCAAAAATCCCCCAGGACCCCCAAAACCCCCCTGCAAACCCCATAATCCCTTCCCAAAGACCCCCAAAATGACCCCAGGACCCCCCAAATGACCCCAGGACCCCCCAAAGGTTCCCCCAAAAAAACCCCAAGGACCCCCAAAATGACCTCAGACCCCTAAAGACGCCCAGAGCCCCCCCAAGGTTCCCCTAGACAATCCCAGGACCCCCAAAATGACCCCAAGACCCCCCAAAACGACCCCAAGACCCCCAAAATGACCCCAGGACCCCCCAAAGGTTCCCCCAAAAAGCCCCAGGACCCCCAAAACGACCTCAGACCCCCTAAAGACCCCAGAGCCCCCCAAAGGTTCCCCTAGACAATCCCAGGACCCCCAAAATGACCCCAAGACCCCCAAAATGACCCCAAGACCCCCCAAAATGACCCCAGGACCCCCCAGAGGTTCCCCCAAAAATCCCAGGCCCCCCAAAACGACCCCCAAGACCCCCAAAATCCCCCAGGACCCCCCAAAGGTTTCTCCAAAAAGCCCCAGGACCCCCAAAAACGACCCCAGGACCCCCAAAAATCCCCCAGGACCCCCCAAAACCCCTCTGCAAACCCCATAATCTCTTCCCAAAGACCCCAGGACCCCCAAAATGACCCCAGGACCCCCTAAAGACCCCCCAGACCCCCCCAAAGGTTCCCCCAAAAATCTCCAGGACCCCCAAAATGACCCCAGGACCCCCCAAAGGTTCCCCCAAAAATCCCAGGACCCCCAAAATGACCCCAGGAGCCCCAAAAAGACCCCAAGGTCCCCCCAAAAATCCACCAGGACCCCCTAAACGACCCCAGGACCCCCCAAAAATACCCCAGAGCCTCCCTAAATGACCCCCAGACCCCCAAAGGTTCCCCCAAAACGACCCCAGGACCCCCAAAACGACCCCAAGACCCCCCAAAATGACCCCAGGACCCCCCAAAGGTTCCCCCAAAACCACCCCAGGACCCCCCAAAATGACCTCAGACCCCCTAAAGACCCCCAGAGCCCCCCCAAGGTTCCCCTAGACAATCCCAGGACCCCCAAAATGACCCCCAGACCCCCCCAAAATGACCCCAGGACCCCCCAAAATGACCCCAGGACCCCCAAAGGTTTCCCCCAAAACGACCCCAGGACCCCCAAAAACCCCCAGGCCCCCCCAAGCCCACCTTGACCCGCACCAGCTCCTCGGGCATGCTGACCATGGCGCTGCCCAGCCAGCTCTCCAAGCTCTTGGCGAAGTTGCGGATGGCCTGGGTGAGGGCGCCTGGAAAACGGGGCCAAAAGGGGAATTTTTGGGAAAAAAACAAAAACGGGGATTTTGGGGAAAACACGGGATTTTGGGGGGGGGGGGGGAAATCGGGGGTTTCTGGGGGGTAAAATGGGGATTTTTGGGGGTAAAATGGGGATTTGGGGGAATGAAAATGGGATTTTTTTGGGGGGAAAAATGGGAATTTAGGAGGAAATGGGGTTTTGGGGGAAATGGGGTTTTGGGGGAAATGGGGGATTTAGGGGGAAAAGGGGATTTTGGGGAAAAATGGGATTTTGGGGGAAATGGGGATTTAGGGGGGAAAAATGGGGGTTTTGGGGGTAAAAAGGGGATTTTGGGGGGAAATGGGGATTTTGGGGGGGAAAAAAAGGGGATTTTGGGGGGAAATGGGATTTTGGGGGAGAAAATTGGGATTTTTTGGGGAAAAATGGGGATTTTGGGGGGAAATGGGGATTTTGGGGAAAAATGGGATTTTGGGGGAAAATGGGATTTCGGGGGGAAATGGGATTTTGGGGGTAAAAACGGGATTTTGGGAGAAATGGGGATTTTGGGGGAGAAAATTGGGATTTTTTTGGGGGAAAAATGGGGATTTAGGAGGAAATGGGGATTTTGGGGGAAATGGGATTTTGGGGGAAAATGGGGGTTTTGGGGGGAAATGGGGATTTTGGGGGAATAAAAATGGGATTTTGGGGGAGAAATTGGGATTTTTTGGGGTGAAAAATGGGGATTTTGCGGGAAAATGGGGATTTAGGGGGGAAATGGGGATTTTCGGGGGAAAAATGAGGATTTTGGGGGGGAGAAATGGCATTTTAGGGGATAAAAATGGGGATTTAGGGGGAAAAATGGGATTTTTGGTGGGTAAAATGGGATT
>NW_022148181.1:0-37823 GCF_901933205.1 Camarhynchus parvulus
ATGGCGGTCTAACTAATTAATTCATCGGGATTAATCAAAGCCACGCAATTCATTAATTAATTGATTAATTAAGAAAGGTAATCAATCTCGGGAACCTAATTATTTAGGTAATGAAGGAAAATTATTTAATAATTTATTTATTTAGGAATTTATTATTGGTGAAATCTCCTGGGGGGGGTTAATAACATGAATTAATTAATTAACAATAATTAATTAATTAAACAACTCATTAATTAGCTGAGCAGGCGTCCAATTCATTAATTAATTAATAGATAAACAGCGGATAAATTTTAAAAACCGGATTAAATAAATAGCGATCGGTCGGAATTAATTAATTGCGATTAATCGACGCTAATTAAGGGCGGGGAATTGACTGATGACGTCATCGCGGCCGCTTTTGGGGCGGGAAAATCCAAAACGGCGAATTCCCCGCGCGGCCGCCAGGGGGCGCAGCGCGATCGGAAATTTCGGCGATTTTGGGCAAAATCGGGGAAATTTCCCCCAAAAAAGCGAAAATTTTGGGGGCGAAACCCGGCGGGGATCGGGGCCCGGGGTCCCAATTTGGGGCTGAAGCTCCAAATTTGGGGAAAAACCGGAAAATTTGGGTTAAAAATGGTGAAATTTGAGGGGGAGGTCAGGGCTGCTGCCCCAGCTCGGGATTTTCAGCATTTTTGCCCCAAAATCTCCGGGTTTGGCCCCAAATCTGCACCAGAGCCAAAATCTGTAATTAACCCCAATTAAGTCATTAATAAATGGAATGCCTCCTAATTAACAGTTCGTTAATGACCCCCAAAATTCCAAATTTTCACCATTTTTGCCCCAAAGTTCTCGGATTTGGCCCCAAATTTCCACCAGAGTTTCCAAAGCACCTGAAAATTCATAATTAACCCCGAGCCACTCATTAATTAATTGGACACTAATGAATTGGATACCTCCTAATTAACAGCTCATTAACGACACTCAAAACCCCAAATTTTCAGATTTGTGCCCCAAAATCTCCAGGTTTGTCCCCAAATCTCCACCAGAACCAAACGCTGTAATTAACCCCAATTAATTCCGTAATTAATTGGATACCTCTTAATTAAAAATAATTATTATAATAAAAAGAGAAGAATATAAATATTATGATGTAAATATTATTTATTATAAGATAATAAAGTAAATAAAATTTTAATATTCTAATAATATATTTCAATATATAATAAATAACTGAATTATATTTTTCTTTATTAAATTTATTATTTATTAGAATTCACCATTTCTTTTATTTATCGTCACATAACAATTTAATATTTATTAAAATATAATTTATTCTACTTATTTTTATTATGTTTATTATTTTTATTATTTCTATAATAAATATGATAATTGATAATAAAATTTCTAATATAATGTTTTAATTATTTACCATTTATTTATTAATTATCATATAACAATTTAATATTTTTCGAATATAATGTATTATATTTACCCTTTATTATATTTATTATATTTACTATTTATATTAAAAGTATAATAATTTATAATATAATAATATAATAAGTTACCATTTATTATAATATAAAAATTTATTATGTTTCTAATAAAATTTATTATGCAATTATTCTTTATAATATTTATTATATTTATTGCATTTATTATATTTTAAATATATTAAAATATAATAATTTATAATAAAATAGTATAATATTTTCCAATTATTTACTTATTATCATATAACAATTTAATCTTTTTCTAATTTAATTAATTATATTTATTCTTTATTATACTTATAATTTATATTAAAATAATTTATAATATCATAATAAAATAATTTACCATTTATTATCACATAAAAATTTAATATGTTTCTAATATGATTTATTACGCATTTATTCTTTATTATATTTATTAAATTTATTATAATTATTATATATATTGTATATATTAAAACTATAATAATTTAAAATGCAATAATATAATAATTTACCATTTATTATCATATAATAAATTAATATGTTTCTAATGTGATTTATTCTGCATTTATTCTTTATTATATTTATTATATTTATTATATTTATTATATATATTGTCTATATTAAAATATAATAATTTAAAATACAATAATAAAATAATTTACCATTTATTATCATATAAAATTAATATGTTTTTAATACGATTTATTACGCATTTATTCTTTATTATATTTATTATATTTATTATATTTATTATATATATTGTCTATATTAAAATATAGTAATTTAAAATCAAATAATATAAGAATTTACCATTTATTATCATATAATAATATAATAATCGAACCCGGACCCGAAGGCCGCTCCCCCATCCCCAAACCTTCACCGGTTTTGCCCCAAATTCCCTTTGTCTGGCCTCAAATCTCCAACAGAGGTTTCCTGTATGGAAAACTTCCTTAAACCCTGCAATTAGCCCCAAATCCACCCATTAATTAATTGGGCACCTCCGCCCGACTTTTGCATCTCCTCGTCCCCGTGTCCCCTGTGTGCCGCAGGGCTCCGGGCCAAAGTGACCCTGCTGGAGCCCGGGGGCACCTCCAGCCCCCCGGGGGTCCCTGCGCCTCCTCTGCCGAGCGTCCGGGTTCAGTTTCGGCAGTTACCCCATGTACTGGGTCCGACAGAGACCCGGGCAGGGGGTGGAATACGTCGCGGGGATCTGGAGCGATGGTGTCAGCTCCGCGTACGCGCCCTCGGTGCAGGGCCGGGTCAGGATCTGCAGGGACAACGGGCAGAGCTCGGTGACGCTGACCATGAACAGCCTCAAGGACGAGGATTCCGGATCCTATTTCTGTGCCAGAGCTGCTGGTGCTGGCACTCCTGTTGCTGCTTATGGTGACAAGGCTGCTGTTGGTCCTGCTCCCATCGCTGTGTCCCCCCTGTCCCTGTGCCCCAGACCCTTCCCTCCAGCCCCTGACCCCACTCCTGACCCTTTGTCCCAGCCTTGCCCTGCTCTGGCCCCAAATCAGGGCCGGTTTCACCCTCAGCTCAGCCCCGACCCTCGAATCGCAACCATTTCCACCCAACTGGACCCGTTCTGCCCCAAAATTTCAGTGTTGGAACCGAGTCACGGCCACGGACCCAAATCCGGCCCATTTTCCCCAAATCTCGACCATAGGCACCCAGGTTTGGGGAGCTTGGGTGAGACTGGGAGCCCAGAGCTGAGATTTGGGGCCAGAAGCCGACATTTGGGGCCAGGAGCTGAGATTTGGGGCCAAGAGCTGAGGTTTGGGGCCAGGAGCTGAGATTTGGGGCCAGGAGCTGAGGTTTGGGGCCAGGAGCTGAGGTTTGGGGCCAGGAGCTGAGATTTGGGGCCAGGAGCTGAGGTTTGGGGCCAGGAGCTGAGATTTGGGGCCAGGAGCTGAGGTTTGGGGCCAGGAGCTGAGGTTTGGGGCCAGGAGCTGAGGTTTGGGGCAGAACCAGCTCAGAGCTGGGACACGGGGACAGGAATGGGGTCAGGGGCTGGGGATTGGGGGAAGGGGCTGGGGAACGGGGACAGGGGGGACACGGGGATGGGGACGGGGTCAATACGATAGGCATCAGCAGCAGCAGCCCAACCAGCACCAGCACGTTTCGCACAGAAATAGACGGCGGAATCCTCGTCCTTGAGGCTGTTCATGGTCAGCGTCACCGAGCTCTGCCCGTTGTCCCTGGAGATCGTGAACCGGCCCTTGACTGACGGCGCGTACCTGGTGCTGCCACCACTGCTGATCCCCGCGAGCCACTCCAGCCCCTGCCCGGGTCTCTGGCGGATCCAGAACATTCCATAACTGCCGAAACTGAACCCGGACGCTCGGCAGAGGAGGCGCAGGGACCCCCGGGGGGCTGGAGGTGCCCCCGGGCTCCAGCAGGGTCACTTTGGCCCGGAGCCCTGCGGCACATAGGGGACACAGGGACGAGGAGATGCAAAAGTCGGGCGGAGGTGCCAATTAATTAATGGGTGGATCGGGGCTAATTGCAGGGTTTCAGGCAATTCAGCACACGGGAAACCTCTGTTGGAGATTTGAGGCCAGACAAAGGGAATTTGGGGCAAAACTGGTGAAGGTTTGGGGATGGGGGAGCGGCCGTGTTCGATTTTGGCAGTTTTGCCATGATCTGGGTCCATCAAAGACCCGGGCAGGGGCTGGAATTCGTCGCCAGTATCAGCACTGGTGGCAGCACCGAGTACGAACCCTCGGTGCAGGGCCGGGTCAGGATCTGCAGGGACAACGGGCAGAGCTCGGTGACGCTGACCATGAGCAGCCTCAAGGACGAGGATTCCGGATCCTGTTTCTGCGCCAGACGTCACACCAGTGGTTGCGGCAACCCTGCTTTTCCTGATGGCGTTGATGGTGGGTGTGGTCCCGAGCCCTCTCCTCTCTGTTCCCAAGTATCACAGAATTCTCTGATCCTTCCCCAAATCCAGGTCTTTTTCTCAAATCTCGGCCATTTTCCCCCAAAGTCCTCCCTGCTGCCCCAACTCTGGGCTTTCCCCCAGTTTTGCCCATTTCACCCAAATCTCCCCCGGCTCCCCGGGCACCGATTGGCCGAACCAACGTGGGGCGGTGCCGACAGAGGCGGTTTCAGTGTTGGGGCCGGCCCGGAGCTTTGCCCAAAATCTCCAGATTTTCAGTGGTTTTTGGCCGTGATTTCCCATGGGTTTGTGGCACCGGGGGAAATCTCCGGTTGGGATTTCTCCGTGGGCCGGGGCAGAGCAAAGGAGCCTCAGTTCAAGCCCTGGATTGCAGCATCCGGGCCCTGCACGCACGGGCTGGGATTTGGGGCAAAAATGGGAAATCTGGGGAGTGGGGACAGAACTGGGGGCCACAGGTGAATATTTGGGGCCAATAGTTGAGTTTTAGGGTCAGTGGTGACATTTCGTGCCTAATGAGGAGAAAGAGTCAATTAGTGGGACAA
The DNA here is from genome assembly GCF_901933205.1 of Camarhynchus parvulus. Taxonomy (NCBI): domain Eukaryota; kingdom Metazoa; phylum Chordata; class Aves; order Passeriformes; family Thraupidae; genus Camarhynchus; species Camarhynchus parvulus. Next base: position 4,908 of record NW_022148181.1, read on the forward strand.
GGTCTGAGGTTTGGGGAAAAAAAATGGAGAGTTTGGGGACTCAGTTATGGGAAGGGAGCAAAACCCAGGAGCTGGATGCCATCCCGGGCATCGTCACCATAACCAGCAGCAGGAACACAACCGGAGCAAGAAGCTCTGGCGCAGAAATAGGATCCGGAATCCTCGTCCTTGAGGCTGTTCATGGTCAGCGTCACCGAGCTCTGCCCGTTGTCCCTGGAGATCGTGAACCGGCCCTTGACTGACGGCGCGTACCTGGTGCTGCCACCACCGTTGCTGATACTGGCGACGTATTCCAGTGCCTGCCCGGGTCTCTGTCGATACCAGCCCATCCCATAACTGCCGAAACTGAACCCGGACGCTCGGCAGAGGAGGCGAAGGGACCCCCGGGGGGCTGGAGGTGCCCCCGGGCTCCAGCAGGGTCACTTTGGCCCGGAGCCCTGCGGCACACAGGGGACGTGGGGACGAGAAACCTGATTGGTGGAGGGCCTCACAGTGGGTGTGGCCAGCAGGAAAAAGGGGCGGGACCCACCTGGGAGGGCGAGCAGGATGCGGAGGAAGATGAGGATTCCCCCGGGGGGTCCCTGCGCCTCCTCTGCCGAGGGTCCGGGTTCGATTTTGGGAAGTTCGGGGTGGGCTGGGTGCGGCAGAGACCCGGGCAGGGGCTGGAACACGTCGGAGGGATCGACAGCGCTGGCAGCGCCTGGTACGCGCCATCGTTCAGGGGCCGGGTCACGATCTCCAGGGACAACGGGCAGAGCTCGGTGACGCTGACCATGAACAGCCTCAAGGACGAGGATTCCGGATCCTATTTCTGTGCCAGATGCCGAGATGGAGGTTGGAATGGAGCTGCTCTTGGTTATGGTGACGATCCTCATCGTCGCCCCCAGCCCTGATCCCCCAAATGTCACAAAATCCCCAAATCCTGGCCCCAAATCCCGACCCTTTGCACCACTCTTGGCCTTCTCCCCCAGACTCCGCCATGGCTGCCCATGCTCTGCACTTTCGCCCAGTTTTGCCCATTTCCCCGAGCTCCTCGGGTCCCCACTGGGAGGAGGTGAACGGGAGGCCAGGGGGAAGGTTTGGGGCCAGTGGTTAAGATTTGGGGCCAAAGAGTGAGATTTGGGGCCAATGGTTGAGATTTGGGGCCAAAGAGTGAGTATTGGGGCAGAAGCAGGGCAGGGTTTGGGGTCAGTGCTGACCATTGGGGCACATGGGGACAGAGGGGCAGGGCTGGGTCAGTGGGTGAGGTTTGGGGGAAGGGTCTGGGACTGGGGACAGGGGGGACCTTGGGATGGGGACGGGGTCAAACCCATCAGCAGCAGCAGCAGCAGCAGCAGCAGCAGCAGCAGCGCCCCAATTGTTATAGGCAGATTTGGCGCAGAAATAGGATCCGGAATCCTCGTCCCTGAGGCTGTTCATGGTCAGCGTCACCGAGCTCTGCCCGTTGTCCCTGCAGATCCTGACCCGGCCCTGCACCGAGGGCGCGTAGTCGGTGCTGCCACCACCACTGCTGATACTGGCGACGAATTCCAGCCCCCTGCCCGGGTCTTTGACGGACCCAGATCATGGCAAAACTGCCAAAATCGAACACGGCACGCTCCCCATCCCCCAAACCTTCACCGGTTTTGCCCCCAAATTCCCTTTGTCTGGCTCCAAATCTCCAACAGAGGTTTCCCGGTGCGTAAAGTGCCTGAAACCCTGCAATTGGCCCCCGAGCCACCCATTAATTAATTGGGCACCTCCGCCCGACTTTTGCATCTCCTCATGGCCACGTCCCCTGTGTGCCGCAGGGGCTCGGGCCAAAGTGACCCTGCTGGAGCCGGGGGCACCTCCAGCCCCCCGGGGGTCCCTGCGCCTCCTCTGCCGAGCGTCCGGGTTCAGTTTCGGGAGTTTTGGGATGGGCTGGATCCGCCAGAGACCCGGGCAGGAGCTGGAAGAAGTCGCAGCGATCACCAAGAATGCTGATTGGACCGGGTACGCGCCGTCAGTCAAGGGCCGGTTCACGATCTCCAGGGACAACGGGCAGAGCTCGGTGACGCTGACCATGAACAGCCTCAAGGACGAGGATTCCGGATCCTATTTCTGTGCCAAGGATGCTTATGCTGGTGCTGCTGCTGCTGCTCTTGGTTCTCATATTGACCCCGTCCCCATCCCCGTGTCCCCCTGTCCCCTTCCCAGCCCCTTCCCCCAATCCCCAGCCCCCTGACCCCATTCCTGTCCCCGTGTCCCAGCTCTGAGCTGGTTCTGCCCCAAACCTCAGCTCCTGGCCCCAAACCTCAGCTCCTGGCCCCAAATCTCAGCTCCTGGCCCCAAATCTCAGCTCCTGGCTCCAAATCTCAGCTCCTGGCCCCAAACCTCAGCTCCTGGCCCCAAATCTCAGCTCCTGGCCCCAAACCTCAGCTCCTGGCCCCAAATCTCAGCTCCTGGCCCCAAATCTCAGCTCCTGGCCTCAAATCTCAGCTCTTGGCCCCAAATCTCAGCTCCTGGCCCCAAACCTCAGCTCTGGGCTCCCAGTCTCAACCGAGCTCCCCAAACCTGGGTGCCAATGGTCGAGATTTGGGGAAAAGGGCCGGATTTGGGTCCGTGGGGGTCAGCGATGGGGTCAGGGTTGAGGGAAGGACCCGGGAACGGGGACACGGGGAACCGGGGGGATGGGGATGGGGCCAAATTAGAACCAGCAGCGTGAGCCTCCCAACCCCAACCATCATAAGCGTTTTTGGCGCAGAAATAGGATCCGGAATCCTCGTCCTTGAGGCTGTTCATGGTCAGCGTCACCGAGCTCTGCCCGTTGTCCCTGGAGATTGTGACCGGCCCTTGACTGATGGCGTGTAGTAGGTGCTGACACCATTGCTGTCGATCCCCGACGCCATTCCAGCCCCCTGCCCGGTCTCTGGCGGATCCAATACATTCCAGAATTCCCAAAACTGAACCCGGATGCTGGCAGAGGAGGTGCAGGGACCCCCGGGGGCTGGAGGTGCCCCCGGCTCCAGCAGGGTCACTTTGGCCCGGAGCCCTGCGGGCACACAGGGGACGTGGGCACGGCCAAAGCGCCCGTGACATTGACCCCAAAATCCGGAATCTTGGCCCCAAGTTATGAACATTGGAGTTCATCATCCTTCTCCTGCTGCTCCTGCTTCTCCCTGGTGGGTCCCGCTTTTTTTTTCGCTGGCCACACCCCGCTTTGAGGCCCTGGACCAATCAGGTTTCTCGTCCCCGTGTCCCTTGTGTGCCGCAGGGCTCCGGGCCAAAGTGACCCTGCTGGAGCCCGGGGGCACCTCCAGCCCCCCGGGGGTCCCTGCGCCTCCTCTGCCGAGCGTCCGGGTTCAGTTTCGGGAATTTTGGGATGCAATGGGTCCGACAGAGACCCGGGCAGGGGCTGGAATGGGTCGCGGAGATCAGCAGCGATGGTGCTTACACCTACTACGCGCCGTCGGTGCAGGGCCGGGTCACGATCTCCAGGGACAACGGGCAGAGCTCGGTGACGCTGACCATGAACAGCCTCAAGGACGAGGATTCCGGATCCTGTTTCTGCGCCAAATCTGCTTATGCTGGTGGTTATGGTGCTGGTGCTATTGAGCAGCTATTGGGGACCCCCCTGTCCCCGTTCCCCAGCCCCTGACCCCATCCCTGTCCCTCTGCCCCAGCCCCGCTCTGGCTCTGCCCCAAATGTCACCTCTGGGCCACGCTCAGTGCCCTCATTGCCCAAATCCCAGCCCTTCATCACCTCAACTTTCCCCCCAGTTTTGCCCATTTGACCCAAATCTCTCCAGCGCCCTGGCCCCCGATTGCTCGGGCTGGCCATGAACCTCAAGGACGAGGATTCCCGCTCCTATTTCTGTGACACACGTGGCAAAACCAGAGAGGTTTTGCTGGCTGGACAGGCGCTGCTGGTGGTTCTGGCGACCATCCTGGGTTTGGCCCTGTCCCCTTCTCTCCTGGTCGCCCAAGTGTCCCCAAAGCGCAGAGCCTTGCCCAGATCCCAACCCCTGAGCCGGCTCTTGACCATTTCTCCATTTCTCTTTCCCCTCCTGGGCCCCAAGCCTCGACCCTTGGCCGTTGATCTTCCCCCAAAGCCTGCCCTAAAGGTCAGCGCTGGGCCCAGGGCTGAGGGCACGAATTCGGTCACCGAGAGCGGGGACGAGGGTTGGGATTTGGGGGGAGGGTCCGGGGTTTGGGGACATTTGGGGACACGACAATGGCGCGTAGTCGCTGCTGCCACCACCAGTGCTGATACTGGCGACGAATTCCAGCCCCTGCTCAGGTCTTTGACGGACCCAGATCATGGCAAAACTGCCAAAATCGAACACGGCCGCTCCCCCATCCCCAAACCTTCACCGGTTTTGCCCCAAATTCCCTTTCTCTGGCCTCAAATCTCCAACAGAGGTTTCCTGTATGGAAAACTTCCTTAAACCCTGCAATTAGCCCCGATCCACCCATTAATTAATTGGGCACCTCCGCCCGACTTTTGCATCTCCTCGTCCCCGTGTCCCCTGTGTGCCGCAGGGCTCCGGGCCAAAGTGACCCTGCTGGAGTCCGGGGGCACCTCCAGCCCCCCGGGGGTCCCTGCGCCTCCTCTGCCGAGCGTCCGGGTTCAGTTTCGGCAGTTATGGGATGGGCTGGTATCGACAGAGACCCGGGCAGGCACTGGAATTCGTAGCACAGATCAGCAACGGTGGTGGCAGCACCTGGTACGCGCCCTCAGTCAAGGGCCGGTTCACGATCTCCAGGGACAACGGGCAGAGCTCGGTGACGCTGACCATGAACAGCCTCAAGGACGAGGATTCCGGATCCTATTTCTGCGCCAGAGCTTCTTGCTCCGGTTGTGTTCCTGCTGCTGGTTATGGTGACGATGCCCGGGATGGCATCCAGCTCCTGGGTTTTGCTCCCTTCCCATAACTGAGTCCCCAAACTCTCCATTTTTTTTCCCCAAACCTCAGACCTTGTCCCACTAATTGACTCTTTCTCCTCATTAGGCACGAAATGTCACCACTGACCCTAAAACTCAACTATTGGCCCCAAATATTCACCTGTGGCCCCCAGTTCTGTCCCCACTCCCCAGATTTCCCATTTTTGCCCCAAATCCCAGCCCGTGCGTGGCAGGGCCCGGATGCTGCAATCCAGGGCTTGAACTGAGGCTCCTTTGCTCTGCCCCGGCCCACGGAGAAATCCCAACCGGAGATTTCCCCCGGTGCCACAAACCCATGGGAAATCACGGCCAAAAACCACTGAAAATCTGGAGATTTTGGGCAAAGCTCCGGGCCGGCCCCAACACTGAACCGCCTCTGTCGGCACCGGCCCCATGTTGGTTCGGCCAATCGGTGCCCGGGGAGCCGGGGGAGATTTGGGTGAGATGGGCAAAACTGGGGGAAAGCCCAGAGTTGGGGCAGCAGGGAGGACTTTGGGGGAAAATGGCCGAGATTTGAGAAAAAGGCCTGGATTTGGGGAAGGATCAGAGAATTCTGTGATACTTGGGAACAGAGAGGAGAGGGCTCGGGACCACACCCACCATCAACGCCATCAGGAAAAGCAGGGTTGCCGCAACCACTGGTGTGACGTCTGGCGCAGAAACAGGATCCGGAATCCTCGTCCTTGAGGCTGCTCATGGTCAGCGTCACCGAGCTCTGCCCGTTGTCCCTGCAGATCCTGACCCGGCCCTGCACCGAGGGCGCGTACTCGGTGCTGCCACCATTGCTGATACTGGCGACGAATTCCAGCCCCTGCTCAGGTCTTTGGCGGACCCAGATCATGGCAAAACTGCCAAAATCGAACACGGCCACTCCCCCATCCCCAAACCTTCACCGGTTTTGCCCCAAATTCCCTTTGTCTGGCCTCAAATCTCCAACAGAGGTTTCCCGTGTGCTGAAGCGCCTAAACCCCTGCAATTAGCCCCAAATCCACCCATTAATTAATGGGCACCTCCGCCCCACTTTTGCATCTCCTCGTCCCTCGTGTCCCCTGTGTGCCGCAGGGCTCCGGGCCAAAGTGACCCTGCTGGAGTCCGGGGCACCTCCAGCCCCGCGGGGGTCCCTGCGCCTCCTCTGCCGAGAGTCCGGGTTCAGTTTCGGGAATTATGGAATGTATTGGATCCGCCAGAGACCCGGGCAGGGGCTGGAATTCGTCGCAGGGATTGACTACGATGGAGAAACCGAGTACGCGTCATCGTTCAAGGGCCGGGTCACGATCTCCAGGGACAACGGGCAGAGCTCGGTGACGCTGACCATGAACAGCCTCAAGGACGAGGATTCCGGATCCTATTTCTGTGCCAAGGATGCTTATGCTGGTGCTGCTGCTGATGCTGCCTATCGTATTGACCCCGTCCCCATCCCCGTGTCCCCCCTGTCCCCATTCCCCAGCCCCTTCCCCCAATCCCCAGCCCCTGACCCCATTCCTGTCCCCGTGTCCCAGCTCTGAGCTGGTTCTGCCCCAAATCTCAGCTCCTGGCCCCAAACCTCAGCTCCTGGCCCCAAACCTCAGCTCTGGGCTCCCAGTCTCAACCGAGCTCCCCAAACCTGGGTGCCAATGGTCGAGATTTGGGGAAAATGGGCCGGATTTGGGTCCGTGGGGGTCAATGATGGGGTCAGGGTTGGAGGGAAGGACCCGGGGAACGGGGACAGGGGGGGACCTGGGGATGGGGATGGGGTGAAACAGCAGCACCCCAACCAGCACCGACAGTTTTTGTGCAGAAATAGGATCCGGAATCCTCGGCCCTGAGCTTGGCCATGGTCAGGGTTATGAAGCTCTGCCCGTTGTCCCTGGAGATGGTGAACCGGCCATTGACCGACGGCGCGTAGCCGGTGCTGGAACCGTCCTTGTTGATCCCCGCGAGCCACTGCAGCCCCTGCCCGGGTCTCTGGCTCATCCAGAACATTCTGAAACTGCCGAAACTGAACCCGGACGCTCGGCAGAGGAGGCGCAGGGACCCCCGGGGGGCTGGAGGTGCCCCCGGGCTCCAGCAGGGTCACTTTGGCCCGGAGCCCTGCGGCACACAGGGCACGTGGGCACGGCCAAAGCTCAGACATTGACCCCAATCCTGACTCTTGGCCCCAAATTGGGGACCCCTGGACCTGCTGTGCTGGAGCAGCCCGAGCTGCACTCGGCCCTGTCAAACACAGATGTTAAAAATGACCAAACCCTGGAACTTTCTGTTTCCTTTCCTGTCCCGGCCACGCCCCGGCGGCTGCCAGGAAGGAAGCGGGGGGAGGCTGCGGAGCCCCAAAACCGCGGCGGCTTCTGCTCCCTCCCACCTGGGGCTTCGCTCCTTCCCGCCCGGCCCTCGGTGTCGGGGTGCTGCCCCTGGGCTTGGGGCTGGAATCCTCTCTCTGCCACCTCTGGAGAAAAACCCTTTTTTCCCCAAAACCATGAAATTTTGGGGAGATGAAATTGCTGACATTGATCTGGAGCCGAGGGCTCCATGCTGGGAGAGAGGCAGATGTTGGAACAGCTGCGACCCCGTGAGGAATTGGAACAGAGAGTGAGAGCAGAGCGGCCCTGTGCTTCCGGGAGAAGGAGAAAAATAAGATTTCAGTTCCCCGGGATGGAGATGATTTCAGAGACAGAGAACAATGAGGGTTTTGCCTTTGAACAGCCCGTCTTCAAAACAATTCCCAATCGGTTACGAGAAGCTGAGGGCAGGTTTGTGGCAGCGGGAAGGATTTCACCATGGGGGCTGCTGCTCGGGATGACATTACAAACCACTAAATAATGGATTTTAACTCGTAAAGAAATCTCCATGACCTTAACAAGAGGGACTTCCCTCAGTGAGCTGAACAGTGATTATTTTAGATGTGCTAAACTGACTGAAATTTTTAGGGCTTTTTCTGTGCATTGCAAGTGGGACTTAATAGGTTGTGGGGGTGCAGAAGAGTTCCGAGGGGTTCGTTTTGTTCTTAATTTTTTCCCCTTTTAGCTGCTTTTAATAAATTTCCTTTTGACCCTTTTGAAGGTTTTGAGCCTGCTTTGCCTCTCTCCTGATCCGGTCTGGGAGGAGGAAATGAGGGCGCGGCTGATTGGGCAGCTCCGAGCCCACCATGCTGGGGAGAAATTGGGTGGGAAATGTCAAAATTGGGGAAATCTGGGACTGGTGACACAAAACCACAAATCCCGGCCCGAGGTATCCATGGAGAGATCGACCAGGCCAGGTGGGGACAAAGGGGGCAGGGCTGGGCCAGGGGAGGGGTCTGGGGACAGCTGGGGACAGCTGGGGACAGCTGGGGACGTGGGGGCGGTCAAAACTGCCAGCGGTGTCAGCATTGCGGGAATAAACGTGTTTGGCGCAGAAATAGGATCCGGAATCCTCGTCCTTGAGGCTGTTCATGGTCAGCGTCACCGAGCTCTGCCCGTTGTCCCTGGAGATCCTGACCCGGCCCTTGACTGACGGCGCATAGCTGGTGCTGCCACCTCTGCTGATGCTGGCGACGTATTCCAGCCCCTGCCCGGGTCTCTGTCGATACCATCCCATCCCAAAACTCCCGAAACTGAACCCGGACGCTCGGCAGAGGAGGCGCAGGGACCCCCGGGGGGCTGGAGGTGCCCCCGGGCTCCAGCAGGGTCACTTTGGCCCGGAGCCCTGCGGCACACAGGGGACGTGGGGACGAGAAACCGGATTGGTCCAGGGCCTCAAAGTGGGTGTGGCCAGCAGGAAAAAGGGGCGGGGCCCACCTGGGAGGGCGAGCAGGAGCAGCAGGGGAAGGATGATGAACTCCAATGTTCATAATTTGGGGCCAAGAGTCAGGATTTTGGGGTCAATGTTTGAGCTTTGGCCGTCCCTGTGTCCCCTGTGTGCCGCAGGGCTCCGGGCCAAAGTGACCTGTTGTATTAAACACGTTTACAACAATACGGATGCAGTAATATATTATACAACTATACTTGTGCATTACAGTAATACCTCATACCAGTTACATTGCACCAGCATCTATCTCTACTTGTCGAGGCGGTCATAGCTCAAAGTGAATCCCTTAAATGTCCCGAACCCAATCCCTCATTGCTTGTTGGTGGCTCACCTATTCCCAGGTGTCTTGATTACACAATCAGGTCTAGACCTCTTTGTGCCTTCCACCTGCCACTCTCAGCTTCACCAACGCCTGCCCCACCGTCCCCAGTGGGTCACAGTAGCCCCACACACTTTACACTAATACTTATACATTAAACATTACAGCCATACTTATATATTACAGTGAGCATCACAACAACAGAGTCCAGCCCCTCCAGGGGCTTTTCCCGAAGCACCCAGCCAGGAGCATCTGCAGCTAATCCAGCAGCGACCCAACGAAGGATATTGCTGCCAGACTGCCACAGAGCCCTGGCATGTCCAAAGCTTCTCCAGCCCTCTCCTGGGGTCTACCCTCCTGGGGTCAATCCTCTTCTGAGATTATTCATCCCCCCCGGGGGAACTCACCATCTTCTCCAGGGACTCTCCTGGTCCTCACCCTCTCCTGGGGTCTTGGGATTCTTCCCTTCCCTCCTGGGGTTCCTCGTCTTTGCAGCAGTCTTCTCCGGGGCAGCCTTCTCCTGCTTCTTGTAGCTCTTCTTGCAGTCTTCTGACTCTTTGTCCGGCTCCACCCTTTTATGGCCCTGGTTCTCAATTACGCACAGGTGTGAACACAGCTGCAACTCATTGGGGAATACTGTGCCCCCTTACAAGTCTCCCTACAGTGACCCTGCTGGAGCCCGGGGGCACCTCCAGCCCCCCGGGGGTCCCTGCGCCTCCTCTGCCGAGCGTCCGGGTTCAGTTTCGGGAGTTTTGGGATGGGCTGGATCCGACAGAGACCTGGGCAGGGGCTGGAATACGTCGCCAGTATCAGCAATGGTGACAGCACCTGGTACGCGCCCTCGGTGCACGGCCGGTTCACGATCTCCAGGGACAACGGGCAGAGCTCGCTGACGCTGACCATGAACAGCCTCAAGGACGAGGATTCCGGATCCTATTTCTGCGCCAAAGAGGCTGGCACTGGTGGTTGGATTGCTGTTGCTGGTATTTGCCGTTTCGGCCCCGTCCCTGTCCCCGTGCCCCAGACCCTTCCCTCCAGCCCCTGACCCCACTCCTGTCCCCGTGTCCCAGCCTTGCCCTGCTCTGGCCCCAAATCAGGGCCGGTTTCACCCTCAGCTCAGCCCCGACCCTCGAATCCCAACCATTTCCACCCAACTGGACCCGTTCTGCCCCAAAATTTCAGTGTTGGAACCGAGTCACGGCCACGGACCTAAATCCGGCCCATTTTCCCCAAATCTCGACCATTGGCACCCAGGTTTGGGGAGCTCGGTTGAGACTGGGAGCCCAGAGCTGAGGTTTGGGGCCAGGAGCTGAGATTTGGGGCCAGGAGCTGAGATTTGGGGCCAGGAGCTGAGGTTTGGGGCCAGGAGCTGAGATTTGGGGCCAGGAGCTGAGGTTTGGGGCCAGGAGCTGAGATTTGGGGCCAGGAGCTGAGATTTGGGGCCAGGAGCTGAGGTTTGGGGCAGAACCAGCTCAGAGAGGGGACACGGGGACAGGAATGGGGTCAGGGGCTGGGGATTGGGGGAAGGGGCTGGGGAACGGGGACAGGGGGGACACGGGGATGGGGACGGGGTCAATACCATAAGCAAGAGCACCAGCAGCCCAACCAGCACCAGCACGTTTCGCACAGAAATAGACGGCGGAATCCTCGTCCTTGAGGCTGTTCATGGTCAGCGTCACCGAGCTCTGCCCGTTGTCCCTGGAGATCGTGAACCGGCCCTTGACGGACGGCGCGTAGTAGGTGCTGACACCACTGTTGATCCCCGCGAGCCACTCCAGCCCCTGCCCGGGTCTCTGGCGGACCCAACCCATCCCAAAACTGCCGAAACTGAACCCGGAGCCGCGGCAGAGGAGGCGCAGGGACCCCCGGGGGGCTGGAGGTGCCCCCGGACTCCAGCAGGGTCACGGCCGCTCCCCCATCCCCAAACCTTCACCGGTTTTTCCCCAAATTCCCTTTGTCTGGCCTCAAATCTCCAACAGAGGTTTCCTGTATGGAAAACTTCCTTAAACCCTGCAATTAATCCCGAGCCACCCATTAATTAATTGGGCACCTGTGCCCGACTTTTGCATCTCCTCGTCCCCGTGTCCCCTGTGTGCCGCAGGGCTCCGGGCCAAAGTGACCCTGCTGGAGCCCGGGGGCACCTCCAGCCCCCCGGGGGTCCCTGCGCCTCCTCTGCCGCGGCTCTGGGTTCGATTTTGGCAGTTTCGGGATGGGCTGGATGCGCCAGAGACCCGGGCAGGGGCTGGAGTGGGTCGCACGGATCAACAGCGATGCTGGTTGGACCGGGTACGCGGATTCAGTCAAGGGCCGGTTCACGATCTCCAGGGACAACGGGCAGAGCTCGGTGACGCTGACCATGAACAGCCTCAAGGACGAGGATTCCGGATCCTATTTCTGCGCCAAAGCTTCTTGCTCCGGTTGTGTTCCTGCTGCTGGTTATGGTGACGATGCCCGGGATGGCATCCAGCTCCTGGGTTTTGCTCCCTTCCCATAACTGAGTCCCCAAACTCTCCATTTTTTTTCCCCAAACCTCAGACCTTGTCCCACTAATTGACTCTTTCTCCTCATTAGGCACGAAATGTCACCACTGACCCTAAAACTCAACTATTGGCCCCAAATATTCACCTGTGGCCCCCAGTTCTGTCCCCACTCCCCAGATTTCCCATTTTTGCCCCAAATCCCAGCCCGTGCGTGGCAGGGCCCGGATGCTGCAATCCAGGGCTTGAACTGAGGCTCCTTTGCTCTGCCCCGGCCCACGGAGAAATCCCAACCGGGAGATTTCCCCCGGTGCCACAAACCCATGGGAAATCACGGCCAAAAACCACTGAAAATCTGGAGATTTTGGGCAAAGCTCCGGGCCGGCCCCAACACTGAACCGCTTCTCTCAGCACCGGCCCCACGTTGGTTCGGCCAATCGGTGCCCGGGGAGCCGGGGGAGATTTGGGTGAAATGGGCAAAATTGGGGGAAAGCCCAGAGTTGGGGCAGCAGGGAGGACTTTGGGGGAAAATGGTGAGATTTGAGAAAAAGACCTGGATTTGGGGAAGGATCAGAGAATTCTGTGATACTTGGGAACAGAGAGGAGAGGGCTCGGGACCACACCCACCATCAACGCCATCAGGAAAAGCAGGGTTGCCGCAACCACTGGTGTGACGTCTGGCGCAGAAACAGGATCCGGAATCCTCGTCCCTGAGGCTGTTCATGGTCAGCGTCACCGAGCTCTGCCCGTTGTCCCTGCAGATCCTGACCCGGCCCTGCACCGAGGGTTCGTACCCGGTGCTGCCACCAGTGCTGATACTGGCGACGAATTCCAGCCCCTGCCCAGGTCTTTGACGGACCCAGATCATGGCAAAACTGCCAAAATCGAACACGGCCACTCCCCCATCCCCAAACCTTCACCGGTTTTGCCCCAAATTCCCTTTGTCTGGCCTCAAATCTCCAACAGAGTTTTCCCGTGTGCTGAAGTGCCTTAAACCCTGCAATTAGCCCCGAGCCACCCATTAATTAATTGGGCACCTCCGCCCGACTTTTGCATCTCCTCGTCCCCACGTCCCCTGTGTGCCCAGGGCTCCGGCCAAAGTGACCTTGCTGGAGCCCGGGGGCACCTCCAGCCCCCCGGGGGTCCCTGCGCCTCCTCTGCCGAGCGTCCGGGTTCAGTTTCGGGAATTCTGGAATGTATTGGATCCACCAGAGACCCGGGCAGGGGCTGGAATTCGTCGCGGGGATTGACTACGATGGAGAAACCAGGTACCCGCCATCGTTCAAGGGCCGGGTCACGATCTCCAGGGACAACGGGCAGAGCTCGGTGACGCTGACCATGAACAGCCTCAAGGACGAGGATTCCGGATCCTATTTCTGTGCCAAAGAGGCTGGCACTAGTGGTTGGAATGCTGCTGCTGATATTTGTCGTTCTTGGCCCCGTCCCTGTCCCCGTGCCCCAGACCCTTCCCTCCAACCCCTGACCCCACTCCTGACCCTTTGTCCCAGCCTTGCCCTGCTCTGGCCCCAAATCAGGGCCGGTTTCACCCTCAGCTCAGCCCCGACCCTCGAATCCCAACCATTTCCACCCAACTGGACCCGCTCTGCCCCAAAATTTCAGTGTTGGAACCGAGTCACGGCCACGGACCCAAATCCGGCCCATTTTCCCCAAATCTCGACCATTGGCACCCAGGTTTGGGGAGCTCGGTTGAGACTGGGAGCCAGGAGCTGAGATTTGGGGCCAGGAGCTGAGGTTTGGGGCCAGGAGCTGAGATTTGGGGCAGAACCAGCTCAGAGCTGGGACACGGGGACAGGAATGGGGTCAGGGGCTGGGGACTGGGGGAAGGGGCTGGGGAACGGGGACAGGGGGGACACGGGGATGGGGACGGGGTCAATATGAGAACCAAGAGCAGCAGCAGCAGCACCAGCATAAGCATCCTTGGCACAGAAATAGGATCCGGAATCCTCGTCCTTGAGGATGTTCATGGTCAGCGTCACCGAGCTCTGCCCGTTGTCCCTGCAGATCGTGAACCGGCCCTTGACTGACGGCGCGTAGTAGGTGTTGACACCATTGCTGTAGATCCCCTCGAGCCACTCCAGCCCCTGCCCGGGTCTCTGGCGGATCCAATACATTCCAGAATTCCCGAAACTGAACCCGGACGCCGGCAGAGGGCGCAGGGGACCGGGGGCTGGAGGTGCCCCTGGGCTCCAGCAGGGTCACTTTGGCCCGGAGCCCTGCGGCACACAGGGGACGTGGGGACGGCCAAAGCTCAGACATTGACCCCAAAATCCAGAATCTTGGCCCCAAATTGGGACCCTTGCACCTCCCCATCCTCATCCTCTTGATCCCGCTGGCACTCCCAGCTGGGTCCCGCCCGTTTTTTCAAAAATCCACGCCCACTTTGAGGCCCTGGACCAATCCGGTTTCTCGTCCCTGTGTCCCCTGTGTGCCGCAGGGCTCCGGGCCAAAGTGACCCTGCTGGAGTCCGGGGGCACCTCCAGCCCCCCGGGGGTCCCTGCGCCTCCTCTGCCGCGGCTCTGGGTTCGATTTTGGCAGTTTCGGGATGGGCTGGATGCGCCAGAGACCCGGGCAGGGGCTGGAGTGGCTCGCAGGGATCACCAACAATGCTGGTTGGACCGGGTACGCGGATTCAGTCAAGGGCCGGTTCACGATCTCCAGGGACAACGGGCAGAGCTCGGTGACGCTGACCATGAACAGCCTCAAGGACGAGGATGCCGGATCCTATTTCTGCGCCAGAGCTTTTTGTGCTGGTTGCTGGGCTGTTGGTAATCATGGTGACAATGCTGGTGATAGCATCAAACTTCTGGGTTTTGGTGCACTCCCATCATAGTGCTTCCAAAGCTCTAATTGCCATCCCAAACCTCGCCTCCTGACTCAGCCCTTGATCCTCTGTCTCCATTTGCACCCATGGCCATCTGTGACCCCAAACCCTCCCCAGCTTCTGCCCCAAAACCCAACCATTGGCCCCAAACCTTCACCCCTGGCCTCCAGTTCGGGCCTCGTCCAATCAGGGCTGGGGGAGCCGGGGGAGATTTGGGCGAAATGGGCAAAACTGGGGAAAGTCGAGACTTGGGGCAGCAGGAGTGGACTTTGGGGGAAAATGGCCGAGATTTGATGAAGAGGGCTGAGATGTGGAGGAGAGACCAGAGGACTGCGGGACATTGGGGTACAAAGTGGAGGGGATTTGGGCCAAGAGCAGAACCATCAATAAATGCAACAGCAACAGCACCATCGCTGCTGGCACAGCCCCCATCAATGCATCGGCCACAGAAACAGCATCCGGAATCCTCGTCCTTGAGGCTGTTCATGGTCAGCGTCACCGAGCTCTGCCCGTTGTCCCTGGAGATCCTGACCCGGCCCTGCACCGAACCCGAGTAGCCGATGCTGCCACCGTTGCTCCTGATCCCCGCGACGAATTCCAGCCCCTGCCAGGGTCTCTGGCGGATCCAGAACATGGAGAAACTGCCGAAACTGAACCCGGAGCCGCGGCACAGCAACGTCAGGGACCCCCGGGGGGCTGGAGGTGCCCCCGGGCTCCAGCAGGGTCACTTTGGCCCGGAGCCCTGCGGCACACAGGGGACGTGGGGACGAGAAACCGGATTGGTCGAGGGCCTCAAAGTGGGCGCGGCAACCAGGAAAAAGGGGCGGGACCCACCTGGGAGGAGGATGATGAACTCCTAGGGTCCCCATTTGGGGCCAAGAGTCAGGATTTGGGTCAATGTCTGAGCTTTGGCCGTGCCCACATCCCCTGTGTGCCGCAGGGCTCCGGGCCAAAGTGACCCTGCTGGAGCCCGGGGGCACCTCCAGCCCCCCGGGGGTCCCTGCGCCTCCTCTGCCGAGCGTCCGGGTTCAGTTTCGGGAATTATGGAATGTTCTGGATCCGCCAGAGACCCGGGCAGGGGCTGGAATACGTTGCGAGTATCGACAGCAGTGGTGCTTACACTGAGTACGCGCCATCAGTCAACGGCCGGGTCACGATCTCCAGGGACAACGGGCAGAGCTCGGTGACGCTGACCATGAGCAGCCTCAAGAACGAGGATTCCGGATCCTATTTCTGTGCCAAATCTGCCTATAACAATTGGGGCGCTGCTGCTGCTGCTGCTGCTGCTGCTGCTGCTGCTGATGGGTTTGACCCCGTCCCCATCCCAAGGTCCCCCCTGTCCCCAGTCCCAGACCCTTCCCCCAAACCTCACCCACTGACCCAGCCCTGCCCCTCTGTCCCCATGTGCCCCAATGGTCAGCACTGACCCCAAACCCTGCCCTGCTTCTGCCCCAAATCTCACCCTTTGCCCCAAATCTCAACCATTGGCCCAAATCTCAACCTTTGGCCCCAAATCTCAACCACTGGCCCAAATCTCACCCTTTGGCCCCAAACCTTCCCCCTGACCCTTTGTCCCAACCTGGCCCCGTTCGCACCAACGTCGCCCATTGGCCCCAAACCCTGCCCTGCTTCTGGCCCCAAACTCACCTCTGGGCCCCAAATCTCCCCCTGGTGCCCCAAAAGTGCCCAAAGGGTCGAGGTTTGGGGACAGCGGGTGAGGTTTGGCTCAGCGGCTGCGGCCGGGAGCCCAAAGTGGGGATTTGGGGCAGAACCGAGCGAGTTTTGGGGCCAAACCAGTCGGGTTTGGGGTGGAACCAGTCAAGGTCTGGGGTCTTTGTTCACCATTGGTGGAAATGGGGAGATCTGGGGCAAAGGGACAAGGGCTGAGGTTTGGGGGAAGATTCTGAGATTTGGGGACAGGAGGGGACCCAGTCAAGGGGAAGCGGCCAATAACAGAGACATCATTACCCCAACTGGCACCAGCAGCTTTGGCGCAGAAATAGGATCCGGAATCCTCGTCCTGAGGCTGTTCATGGTCAGCGTCACCGAGCTCTGCCCGTTGTCCCTGGCGATCGTGACCCGGCCCTTGACTGACGGCGCGTACCCAGTCCAACCAGCATTGTTGGTGATCCCTGCGACCCACTCCAGCCCCTGCCCGGGTCTCTGGCGCATCCAGCCCATCCCAAACTGCCAAAACTGAACCCAGAGCCGCGGCAGAGGAGGCGCAGGGACCCCCGGGGGCTGGAGGTGCCCCCGGGCTCCAGCAGGGTCACTTTGGCCCGGAGCCCTGCGGCACACAGGGGACACGGGGACGAGAAACCTGATTGGTCCAGGGCCTCAAAGTGGGTGTGGCCAGCAGGAAAAAGGGGCGGGACCCACCAGGAGGAGAAGCAGGAGCAGCAGGAGAAGGATGATGAACTCCAATGTTCATAACTTGGGGCCAAGATTCCGGAATTTGGGGTCAATGTCTGAGCTTTGGCCGTGCCCACGTCCCCTGTGTGCCGCAGGGCTCCGGGCCAAAGTGACCCTGCTGGAGCCCGGGGGCACCTCCAGCCCCCCGGGGGTCCCTGCGCCTCCTCTGCCGAGCATCCGGGTTCAGTTTTGGGAATTCTGGAATGTATTGGATCCGCCAGAGACCCGGGCAGGGGCTGGAATGGCTCGCGGGGATCGACAGCAATGGTGTCAGCACCTACTACGCGCCATCAGTCAAGGGCCGGGTCACAATCTCCAGGGACAACGGGCAGAGCTCGGTGACGCTGACCATGAACAGCCTCAGGGACGAGGATTCCGGATCCTATTTCTGCGCCAAAAACGCTTATGATGGTTGGGGTTGGGAGGCTCACGCTGCTGGTTCTAATTTGGCCCCATCCCCATCCCCCGGTTCCCCCGTGTCCCCGTTCCCCGGGTCCTTCCCTCCAACCCTGACCCCATCGCTGACCCCCACGGACCCAAATCCGGCCCATTTTCCCCAAATCTCGACCATTGGCACCCAGGTTTGGGGAGCTCGGTTGAGACTGGGAGCCCAGAGCTGAGGTTTGGGGCCAGGAGCTGAGATTTGGGGCCAAGAGCTGAGATTTGGGGCCAGGAGCTGAGATTTGGGGCCAAGAGCTGAGATTTGAGGCCAGGAGCTGAGATTTGGGGCCAGGAGCTGAGATTTGGGGCCAGGAGCTGAGGTTTGGGGCCAGGAGCTGAGATTTGGGGCCAGGAGCTGAGGTTTGGGGCCAGGAGCTGAGATTTGGAGCCAGGAGCTGAGATTTGGGGCCAGGAGCTGAGGTTTGGGGCCAGGAGCTGAGGTTTGGGGCAGAACCAGCTCAGAGCTGGGACACGGGGACAGGAATGGGGTCAGGGGCTGGGGATTGGGGGAAGGGGCTGGGGAACGGGGACAGGGGGGACACGGGGATGGGGACGGGGTCAATATGAGAACCAAGAGCAGCAGCAGCAGCACCAGCATAAGCATCCTTGGCGCAGAAATAGGATCCGGAATCCTCGTCCTTGAGGCTGTTCATGGTCAGCGTCACCGAGCTCTGCCCGTTGTCCCTGGTGATCGTGAACCGGCCCTTGACCGAGGGCGCGTACGCGGTCCAATCAGCATTCTTGGTGATCGCTGCGACTTCTTCCAGCCCCTGCCCGGGTCTCTGGCGCATCCAGCCCATTCCATAACTCCCGAAACTGAACCCGGACGCTCGGCAGAGGAGGCGCAGGGACCCCCGGGGGGCTGGAGGTGCCCCCGGGCTCCAGCAGGGTCACTTTGGCCCGGAGCCCTGCGGCACACAGGGGACACGGGGACGAGGAGATGCAAAAGTCGGGCGGAGGTGCCCAATTAATTAATGGGTGGATTTGGGGCTAATTGCAGGGTTTAAGGCGCTTCAGCACACGGGAAACCTCTGTTGGAGATTTGAGGCCAGACAAAGGGAATTTGGGGCAAAACCGGTGAAGGTTTGGGGATGGGGGAGTGGCCGTGTTCGATTTTGGCAGTTTTGCCATGATCTGGGTCCATCAAAGACCTGGGCAGGGGCTGGAATTCGTCGCCAGTATCAGCAGTGGTAGCAGCACCTACTACGCGCCCTCGGTCAAGGGCCGTTTCACGATCTCCAGGGACAACGGGCAGAGCTCGGTGACGCTGACCATGAGCAGCCTCAAGGACGAGGATTCTGGATCCTATTTCTGCGCCAGAGCTTTTTGTGCTGGTTGCTGGGCTGTTGCTAATCATGGTGACAATGCTGGTGATAGCATCAAACTTCTGGGTTTTGGTGCACTCCCATCATAGTGCTTCCAAAGCTCTAATTGCCATCCCAAACCTCGCCTCCTGACTCAGCCCTTGATCCTCTTTCTCCATTTGCACCCATGGCCATCTGTGACCCCAAACCCTCCCCAGCTTCTGCCCCAAAACCCAACCATTGGCCCCAAACCTTCACCCCTGGCCTCCAGTTCTGCCCTTGTTGCCCAAAATTGCCCATTTTTTCCTGTGCCCGCTCAGCCAGTCAGGGCGTGGGGAGCTGGAGGGGATTTGGGCGAAATGGGCAAAATTATGGAGAAAAGACGAGAGTTGGGGCAGCAGGGGCAGAGTTTGGGGGAAAATGGGGAAGATTTGAGGAGGAAGGGTGGGATTTTGGGGAAAGGATCTCTGGGATTGGAGACATTTGGTGCCCATCATGGGGCTGGGGCCGCTGCCAGGGTCGTCAATGAAATCATCAGCAGCGCCCCAATATTTGTGACGTCTGGCGCAGAAACAGGATCCGGAATCCTCGTCCCTGAGGCTGTTCATGGTCAGCGTCACCGAGCTCTGCCCGTTGTCCCTGCAGATCCTGACCCGGCCCTGCACCGAGGGCGCGTAGATGGTGTGAGCTCCATTGTAGGAGATGTGGGCGACCAACTCCAGCCCCTGCCCGGGTCTCTGGCTGTAGAGGAAGGGTTAAATGAAAGAGGTCGCTCTCTGGTGCAATTAGCGGGCCTGAGAAGCAAAGGTAAACAAAGCTAGCTCTCAGCCTTCTGATGGGAAAGGATTAGGCTGTCCCTGGAGTGCAGCTGTCAGCAGATAAGGTAGATGGAAAACAGGAGCAGAGAGGTAGAAGGATCCCAGCTAATTAGACCAAAGGAATGCAGACGTGGGCGTGATAGACCGTTGACTGTGGGACCAATTATGACCTCGCTTTTGGACTATTCATAAAGCTCATTATCCCTGTTATAAAAAGGATGTATCGATGAGCAATAAACGGGATTTGCTGATCAATTACACTCGAGTGTGGCTTTTCCCCCGACGGCGCAACATCTGGCGGATCCAGAACACAGAGAAACTGCCGAAACTGAACCCGGAGCCGCGGCACAGCAACGTCAGGGACCCCCGGGGGGCTGGAGGTGCCCCCGGACTCCAGCAGGGTCACTTTGGCCCGGAGCCCTGCGGCACACAGGGGACACAGGGACGAGAAACCTGATTGGTCCAGGGACTCCAATGGGGCGTGGATTTTTGAAAAAAGGGGCGGGACCCAGCTGGGAGTGCCAGCAGGATCAAGAGGATGAGGATGGGGAGGTGCAAGGGTCCCAATTTGGGGCCAAGATTCTGGATTTTGGGGTCAATGTCTGAGCTTTGGCCGTGCCCACGTCCCCTGTGTGCCGCAGGGCTCCGGGCCAAAGTGACCCTGCTGGAGCCCGGGGGCACCTCCAGCCCCCGGGGTCCCTCGCCTCCTCTGCCGGCGTCCGGGTTCAGTTTCGGCAATTTTGGGATGGTCTGGTATCGACAGAGACCTGGGCAGGGGCTGGAGTTCGCGGGGAGCTATCAGCAATGGTGGCAGCACCTACTACGCGCGGCCTCAGTGCAGGGGCGGTTCACGATCTCCAGGGACAACGGGCAGAGCTCGGTGACGCTGACCATGAACAGCCTCAGGGACGAGGATTCCGGATCCTATTTCTGCGCCAAAATTTCTGATAACAGTTGTTGCAGTGCTGGTGCTCCTCTTGATCGATCTGGGCACCCGTGTCATCATATCCCCCAGATCCTGTCCCCAATATTCCCAGCCTTCCTCCATTCCTTTCCCTTTGTCGCCCAAACTCTGCGCCTGCTGCCCCAACTCTCCTCTTTTCTCCATAATTTTGCCCAAATCACCCCAAGTCCCCTCCAGCTTCCCAAACTCTGGTTGCCAATGAGCTGGCACAGGGGAAAATGGGCCGGAATTTGGGCCCATGGGCGGAACTGGTGGCCAACACTGAAATTTTGGGGTAGAATTGGTCCAGTTGGGGCCAAAGGGTTGGGATTTGGGGCCGGGTTGAGTTTGGGGCAGAAGCGGCCGGATTTGGGGCGGCGACCATTGGGCACATGCGGGACAAATTTGGGTCAGGAGGGGGGTCTGGGGTTTGGGGGGAAGGGTCTGGGGCTAGGGGAAAGGGGCCTCAGGCAGGGCCGGTGCCACGCGGCGCAATATCAGCAGCAGCATTCCAACCACCAGTGCCAGCCTCTTTGGCACAGAAATAGGATCCGGAATCCTCGTCCTTGAGGCTGTTCATGGTCAGCGTCACCGAGCTCTGCCCGTTGTCCCTGGAGATCCTGACCCGGCCCTTGCACCGACGCGGTACCGGGTGTATCCATCATTGTCAATCCCTGCGAGCCATTCCAGCCCCTGCCCGGGTCTCTGGCGGATCCAAACCATCCCAGAACTGCCAAAGCTGAACCCAGAGCCGCGGCAGAGGCGTCAGGGACCCCAGGGGCTGGAGGTGCCCCCGGGCTCCAGCAGGGTCACTTTGGCCCGGAGCCCTGCGGCAACGCCGGGTTTACGATGGGAATCGTCGCATGGAAGCGCCAGAGGCCAATGGCCGCTCAGATTCTGGAACTGGCGCCTCGGTTTGACCATCGGGGTGTTGTCCTTCAAAAGGACAGCCCTGGAAGCAGCTCTGGTCCCTGTTCATGTGCTGAGAGCCCTGGGCATGGAGAGGAAGAGGTCACCATGGCCCAGGAAGGCCTTCTCCTCTGGACGGACTGAGAATTGAGCATTTACAGGGTGACGATGGACTGAGCGTTGAAATTCGGGAGGTGAATTGGGAGAGTGCTAAAGTGCCTGAAACCCTGCAATTGCGGCCCCCCATATGTTGCCTCCGCCCGGTTTGCTCCCCACGTCCCCTCGGGGGTCCGAAAGTGACCCTGCTGGAGTCCGGGGCACCTCCAGCCCCCCGGGGGTCCCTGCGCCTCCTCTGCCGAGCGTCCGGGTTCAGTTTCGGGAATTTTGGGATTGGCTGGTATCGACAGAGACCCGGGCAGGGGCTGCAGTGGCTCGCGGGGATCTACAGCGATGGTGTCAGCACCTACTACGCGCCCTCGGTCAAGGGCCGGGTCACGATCTCCAGGGACAACGGGCAGAGCTCGGTGACGCTGACCATGAACAGCCTCAAGGACGAGGATTCCGGATCCTATTTCTGCGCCAAAAACGCTTATGATGGTTGGGGTTGGGAGGCTCACGCTGCTGGTTCTAATTTGGCCCTGTCCCCATCCCCGGGTCCCCCCCGTCCCCGTTCCCCGGGTCCTTCCCTCCAACCCTGACCCCATCGTTGACCCCCACGGACCCAAATCCGGCCCATTTTCCCCAAATCTCGACCATTGGCACCCAGGTTTGGGGAGCTCGGTTGAGACTGGGAGCCCAGAGCTGAGGTTTGGGGCCAGGAGCTGAGATTTGGGGCCAGGAGCTGAGGTTTGGGGCCAGGAGCTGAGGTTTGGGGCCAGGAGCTGAGATTTGGGGCCAGGAGCTGAGATTTGGGGCAGAACCAGCTCAGAGCTGGGACACGGGGACAGGAATGGGGTCAGGGGCTGGGGATTGGGGGAAGGGGCTGGGGAACGGGGACAGGGGGGACACGGGGATGGGGACGGGGTCAATATGAGAACCAAGAGCAGCAGCAGCAGCACCAGCATAAGCATCCTTGGCACAGAAATAGGATCCGGAATCCTCGTCCTTGAGGCTGTTCATGGTCAGCGTCACCGAGCTCTGCCCGTCGTCCCTGGAGATCGTGAACCGGCCCTTGAACGATGACGGGTACCGGGTGTATCCATCATTGTCAATCCCTGCGAGCCACTCCAGCCCCTGCCCGGGTCTCTGTCGGATCCAGAACATTCCATAACTGCCAAAACTGAACCCGGACGCTCGGCAGAGGAGGCGCAGGGACCCCCGGGGGGCTGGAGGTGCCCCCGGGCTCCAGCAAGGTCACTTTGGCCCGGAGCCCTGCGGCACACAGGGGACGTGGGGACGAGGAGATGCAAAAGTCGGGCGGAGGTGCCCAATTAATTAATGGGTGGCTCGGGGCTAATTGCAGGGTTTCAGGCACTTCAGCACACGGGAAACCTCTGTTGGAGATTTGAGGCCAGACAAAGGGAATTTGGGGCAAAACCGGTGAAGGTTTGGGGATGGGGGAGTGGCCGTGTTCGATTTTGGCAGTTTTGCCATGATCTGGGTCCATCAAAGACCTGAGCAGGGGCTGGAATTCGTCGCCAGTATCAGCACTGGTGGCAGCACCGGGTACGAACCCTCGGTGCAGGGCCGGGTCAGGATGTGCAGGGACAACGGGCAGAGCTCGGTGACGCTGACCATGAACAGCCTCAAGGACGAGGATTCCGGATCCTGTTTCTGCGCCAGACGTCACACCAGTGGTTGCGGCAACCCTGCTTTTCCTGATGGCGTTGATGGTGGGTGTGGTCCCGAGCCCTCTCCTCTCTGTTCCCAAGTATCACAGAATTCTCTGATCCTTCCCCAAATCCAGGTCTTTTTCTCAAATCTCGGCCATTTTCCCCCAAAGTCCTCCCTGCTGCCCCAACTCTGGGCTTTCCCCCAGTTTTGCCCATCTCACCCAAATCTCCCCCGGCTCCCCGGGCACCGATTGGCCGAACCAACGTGGGGCCGGTGCCGAGAGAGGCGGTTCAGTGTTGGGACCGGCCCGGAGCTTTGCCCAAAATCTCCAGATTTTCAGTGGTTTTTGGCCGTGATTTCCCATGGGTTTGTGGCACCGGGGGAAATCTCCGGTTGGGATTTCTCCGTGGGCCGGGGCAGAGCAAAGGAGCCTCAGTTCAAGCCCTGGATTGCAGCATCCGGGCCCTGCCAGGCACGGGCTGGGATTTGGGGCAAAAATGGGAAATCTGGGGAGTGGGGACAGAACTGGGGGCCACAGGTGAATATTTGGGGTCAATTGTTGAGTTTTAGGGTCAGTGGTGACATTTCGTGCCTAATGAGGAGAAAGAGTCAATTAGTGGGACAAGGCCTGAGGTTTGGGGAAAAAAAATGGAGAGTTTGGGGACTCAGTTATGGGAAGGGAGCAAAACCCAGGAGCTGGATGCCATCCCGGGCATCGTCACCATAACCAGCACCAGGAACACAACCGGAGCAAGAAGCTTTGGCGCAGAAATAGGATCCGGAATCCTCGTCCTTGAGGCTGTTCATGGTCAGCGTCACCGAGCTCTGCCCGTTGTCCCTGGAGATCCTGACCCGGCCCTTGACTGACGGCGCGTACCTGGTGCTGCCACCATTGTTTCTGATCCCCGCAAGCCACTGCAGCCCCTGCCCGGGTCTCTGGCGCATCCAGCCCATCCCAAAACTGCTGAAACTGAACCCGGACGCTCGGCAGAGGAGGCGCAGGGACCCCCGGGGGGCTGGAGGTGCCCCCGGGCTCCAGCAGGGTCACTTTGGCCCGGAGCCCTGCGGCACACAGGGGACACGGGGACGAGAAACCTGATTGGTGGAGGGCCTCACAGTGGGTGTGGCCAGCAGGAAAAAGGGGCGGGACCCACCTGGGAGGGCGAGCAGGATGCGGAGGAAGATGAGGATTCCCCCGGGGGGTCCCTGCGCCTCCTCTGCCGAGGGTCCGGGTTCGATTTTGGGAAGTTCGGGGTGGGCTGGGTGCGGCAGAGACCCGGGCAGGGGCTGGAACACGTCGGAGGGATCGACAGCGCTGGCAGCGCCTGGTACGCGCCATCGTTCAGGGGCCGGGTCACGATCTCCAGGGACAACGGGCAGAGCTCGGTGACGCTGACCATGAACAGCCTCAAGGACGAGGATTCCGGATCCTATTTCTGCACCAGATGCCGAGATGGAGGTTGGAATGGAGCTGCTCTTGGTTATGGTGACGATCCTCATCATCGCCCCCAGCCCTGATCCCCCAAATGTCACAAAATCCCCAAATCCTGGCCCCAAATCCCGACCCTTTGCACCACTCTTGGCCTTCTCCCCCAGACTCCGCCATGGCTGCCCATGCTCTGCACTTTCGCCCAGTTTTGCCCATTTCCCCGAGCTCCTCGGGTCCCCACTGGGAGGAGGTGAACGGGAGGCCAGGGGGGAAGGTTTGGGGCCAGTGGTTGAGATTTGGGGCCAAAGGTTGAGATTTGGGGCCAAAGAGTGAGATTTGGGGCCAAAGAGTGAGATTTGGAGCCAAAGGTTGAGATTTGGGGCAATGGTTGAGATTTGGGGCCAATGGTTGAGATTTGGGGCCAAAGGTTGAGATTTGGAGCCAAAGGTTGAGATTTGGGGCAATGGTTGAGATTTGGGGCCAATGGTTGAGATTTGGCGCCAAAGAGTGAGTATTGGGGCAGAAGCAGGGCAGGGTTTGGGGTCAGTGCTGACCATTGGGGCACATGGGGACAGAGGGGCAGGGCTGGGTCAGTGGGTGAGGTTTGGGGGAAGGGTCTGGGACTGGGGACAGGGGGGACCTGGGGATGGGGACGGGGTCAAACCCATCAGCAGCAGCAGCAGCAGCAGCAGCGCCCCAATTGTTATAGGCAGATTTGGCGCAGAAATAGGATCCGGAATCCTCGTTCTTGAGGCTGCTCATGGTCAGCGTCACCGAGCTCTGCCCGTTGTCCCTGCAGATCCTGACCCGGCCCTGCACCGAGGGCGCGTAGTCGGTGCTGCCACCACCACTGCTGATACTGGCGACGAATTCCAGCCCCTGCCCAGGTCTTTGACGGACCCAGATCATGGCAAAACTGCCAAAATCGAACACGGCCGCTCCCCCATCCCCAAACCTTCACCGGTTTTGCCCCAAATTCCCTTTGTCTGGCTCCAAATATCCAACAGAGGTTTCCCATGTGCTAAAGTGCCTGAAACCCTGCAATTGGCCCCGAGCCACCCATTAATTAATTGGGCACCTCCGCCCGACTTTTGCATCTCCTCATGGCCACGTCCCCTGTGTGCCGCAGGGCTCCGGGCCAAAGTGACCCTGCTGGAGCCCGGGGGCACCTCCAGCCCCCCGGGGGTCCCTGCGCCTCCTCTGCCGAGCGTCCGGGTTCAGTTTCGGCAGTTATGGAATGTTCTGGATCCGCCAGAGACCCGGGCAGGGGCTGGAGTGGGTCGCAGCGATCACCAAGAATGCTGGTTGGACCGGGTACGCGCCGTCCGTCAAGGGCCGGTTCACGATCTCCAGGGACGACGGGCAGAGCTCGGTGACGCTGACCATGAACAGCCTCAAGGACGAGGATTCCGGATCCTATTTCTGTGCCAAGGATGCTTATGCTGGTGCTGGTGCTGCTCTTGGTTCTCATATTGACCCCGTCCCCATCCCCTGTCCCCCCTGTCCCCGTTCCCCAGCCCCTTCCCCCAATCCCCAGCCCCTGACCCCATTCCTGTCCCCGTGTCCCAGCTCTGAGCTGGTTCTGCCCCAAACCTCAGCTCCTGGCCCCAAATCTCAGCTCCTGGCCCCAAACCTCAGCTCCTGGCCCCACATCTCCATTCCTGGCCCCAAATCTCAGCTCCTGGCCCCAAACCTCAGCTCCTGGCCCCAAATCTCAGCTCCTGGCCCCAAATCTCAGCTCCTGGCCCCAAATCTCCATTCCTGGCCCCAAATCAGGGCCGGTTCCACCCTCGGCTCAGCCGCGACCCTCAAATCCCCACTGTTGCCCCCAGACTTGTCCAGTTTTACCCCAAATCTCCCCGGCTGGCACCGAGTCACAGCCACCGACCCAAATCTGGCCCGTTGGCCTCACATCGGGACTTCTGGGCCAAAATTGGAATTCTTGACCCCTGACCTCAACCTTGGGGCCAAATCCTGACATTTCAGTGACATTTGGGGAATGCGGGCACTGAGGGTGGCCCAGAGGTGACATTTGGGGCAGAGCCAGGGCGGGGCTGGGGCAGAGGGTCAGGGATGGGGTCAGGGGCTGGGGATTGGGGACAGGGGTCCCCAATAGCTGCTCAATAGCACCAGCACCATAACCACCAGCAGCACCAGCAGCTCTGGCACAGAAATAGGATCCGGAATCCTCGTCCTTGAGGCTGCTCATGGTCAGCGTCACCGAGCTCTGCCCGTTGTCCCTGGAGATCCTGACCCGGCCCTGCACCGAGGGCGCGCACGCGGAGCTCCAGCCTTCCTTCCTGATGCTGCCGACCCACTGCAGCCCCTGCCCGGGTCTCTGGCGGATCCAGAACAGGGTGACACTGCCGAAATCGAACCCAGAGCCGCGGCAGAGGAGGCGCAGGGACCCCCGGGGGGCTGGAGGTGCCCCCGGACTCCAGCAGGGTCACTTTGGCCCGGAGCCCTGCGGCACACAGGGGACGTGGGCACGGCCGAAGCTCAGACATTGACCCAAATCCTGACTCTTGGCCCCAAATTGGGACCCTAGGAGTTCATCATCCTCCTCCCAGGTGGGTCCCGCCCCTTATTCCAGGTGCCACGCCCACTGTGGGGCCCTCCACCAATCAGGTTTCTCGTCCCTGTGTCCCCTGTGTGCCGCATGGCTCCGGGCCAAAGTGACCCTGCTGGAGCCCGGGGGCACCTCCAGCCCCCCGGGGGTCCCTGCGCCTCCTCTGCCGAGCGTCCGGGTTCAGTTTCGGCAGTTATGGAATGGACTGGGTGCGCCAGAGACCCGGGCAGGGGCTGGAATGGGTCGCGGAGATCAGCAGCAGTGCTGCTTACACCTTCTACGCGCCCTCGGTGCAGGGCCGGTTCACGATCTCCAGGGACAACGGGCAGAGCTCGGTGACGCTGACCATGAACAGCCTCAAGGACGAGGATTCTGCCGTCTATTTCTGCGCCAAAAGTTCTGATGCTGCTGGTTACAATGATGCCTATCGTATTGACCCCGTCCCCATCCCCGTGTCCCCCCTGTCCCCGTTCCCCAGCCCCTTCCCCCAGTTCCCAGCCCCTGACCCCATTCCTGTCCCCGTGTCCCAGCTCTGAGCTGGCTCTGCCCCAAATCTCAGCTCCTGGCCCCAAATCTCAGCTCCTGGCCCCAAACCTCAGCTCCTGGCCCCAAATCTCAGCTCCTGGCCCCAAACCTCAGCTCCTGGCCCCAAACCTCAGCTCCTGGCCCCAAATCTCAGCTCCTGGCCCCAAACCTCAGCTCCTGGCCCGAAACCTGGGTGCCAATGATCGAGATTTGGGGAAAATGGGCCGGATTTGGGTCCGTGGGGGTCAATGATGGGGTCAGGGTTGGAGGGAAGGACCCGGGGAACGGGGACAGGGGGGGACCTGGGGATGGGGATGGGTCAATAGATTCAAGAGCACCAGCAGCAGTGTTAGTGCCGGACTCTTTGGCGCAGAAATAGGATCCGGAATCCTCGTCCTTGAGGCTGTTCATGGTCAGGGACATGGAGTTCTGCCCGTTGTCCCTGGAGATC
Source organism: Camarhynchus parvulus (assembly GCF_901933205.1). Classification (NCBI taxonomy): domain Eukaryota; kingdom Metazoa; phylum Chordata; class Aves; order Passeriformes; family Thraupidae; genus Camarhynchus; species Camarhynchus parvulus. The sequence continues at coordinate 32,788 of NW_022148181.1, forward strand.
GTGACCGGCCCTTAGCTGGGACGGGCGGGGCAGGTGCCGCCGTAGCTGTCGATGGCTGCGACCCACTGCAGCCCCTGCCCGGGTCTCTGGCGGACCCAGAACATTCCAAAACTCCCGAAACTGAACCCGGACGCTCGGCAGAGGAGGCGCAGGGACCCCCGGGGGGCTGGAGGTGCCCCGGCTCCAGCAGGGTCACTTTGGCCCGGAGCCCCGCGACACACAGGGGACACGGGACGAGGAGATGCAAAAGTCGGGCGGAGGTGCCCAATTAATTAATGGGTGGCTCGGGGTTAATTGCAGGGTTTAAGGAAGTTTTCCATACAGGAAACCTCTGTTGGAGATTTGAGGCCAGACAAAGGGAATTTGGGGTAAAACCAGTGAAGGTTTGGGGATGGGGGAGCGGCCGTGACCCTGCTGGAGCCCGGGGGCACCTCCAGCCCCCCGGGGGTCCCTGCGCCTCCTCTGCCGCGGCTCCGGGTTCAGTTTTGGCAGTTTTGGGATGGGCTGGATGCGCCAGAGACCCGGGCAGGGGCTGGAATGGGTCGCAGGGATTGACTACGATGGAGAAACCGAGTACGCGCCCTCGGTGCAGGGCCGGTTCACGATCTCCAGGGACAACGGGCAGAACTCGGTGACGCTGACCATGAACAGCCTCAGGGACGAGGATTCCGGATCCTATTTCTGCGCCAAAGCTGCTGGTGCTGGTGCTGCTAATGGTGCTGGTTTTATTGACGGTGCCCGTGCTCTCCCCATCCCCATCCCCGGGTCCCCCCCTGTCCCCGTTCCCCGGGTCCTTCCCTCCAACCCTGACCCCATCGCTGACCCCCACGGACCCAAATCCGGCCCATTTTCCCCAAATCTCGATCATTGGCACCCAGGTTTGGGGAGCTCGGTTGAGACTGGGAGCCCAGAGCTGAGGTTTGGGGCCAGGAGCTGAGATTTGGGGCCAGGAGCTGAGGTTTGGGGCCAGGAGCTGAGATTTGGGGCAGAACCAGCTCAGAGCTGGGACACGGGGACAGGAATGGGGTCAGGGGCTGGGGATTGGGGGAAGGGGCTGGGGAACGGGGACAGGGGGGACACGGGGATGGGGACGGGGTCAATACCATAGGCAACAGCAGCAGCATCCCAACCAGCACCAGCACATTTGGCGCAGAAATAGACGGCGGAATCCTCGTCCTTGAGGCTGTTCATGGTCAGCGTCACCGAGCTCTGCCCCTTGTCCCTGGAGATCGTGACCCGGCCCTTGACTGACGGCGCGTACCAGGTGCTGCCACCATTGTTGCTGATCCCCGCGAGCCACTCCAGCCCCTGCCCGGGTCTCTGGCGCACCCAGTACATGGCATAACTCCCGAAACTGAACCCGGACGCTCGGCAGAGGAGGCGCAGGGACCCCCGGGGGGCTGGAGGTGCCCCCGGGCTCCAGCAGGGTCACTTTGGCCCGGAGCCCTGCGGCACACAGGGGACACGGGGACGAGAAACCTGATTGGTCCAGGGCCTCAAAGTGGGTGTGGCCTGCTGGAAAAAGGGGCGGGGCCCACCTGGGAGCACCATCAGGAGCAGGAGGAGAAGGACAAAGGGTCCCAATTTGGGGCCAAGGGTCAGGATTTTGGGGTCACGGGTTGAGCTTTGGCCGTCCCCATGTCCCCTGTGTCCCTGTCGTGGTTTGGCACGGGCACAACGGCAGCGCCCCATGGAAACGCACTTTGTGTGGTGTGCGCTGCCAGACGGGACCGGGGAATAAGCAAAGCAGCTTCCTTAGGAATAGAGGGGAAAGGTTCATTAACTAAAGCACAAAAGACAAGGACACACGCACACACACACACACAGAGGAACAATGAAAACCTCACCACAGCACTTCCTCCTCCCCCTACCAGACTCTCCCAATTCACCTCCCGAATTTCAACGCTCAGTCCATCGGCACCCTGGAAATGCTCAATTCTCAGTCCGTCCAGAGGAGAACTCCTTCCTGGGCCACGGTGACCTCTTCCTTTCCATGCCCAGTGCTCTCAGCACATGAACAGGGACCAGAGCTGCTTCCAGGGCTGTCCTTTTGAAGGACAACACCCCGATGGTCAAACCAGGCGCCAGTTCCAGAATCTGAACGCCCATTGGCCTCTGGCCGCTCCATGCGCAGAAAACGCATTTCCTGTAAACCCACGGCGTTCCCGCAGGGCTCCGGCCAAAGTGACCCTGCTGGAGCCCGGGGGCACCTCCAGCCCCCCGGGGGTCCCTGCGCCTCCTCTGCCGAGCGTCCGGGTTCAGTTTCGGGAGTTATGGAATGTTCTGGATCCGACAGAGACCCGGGCAGGGGCTGGAGTGGCTCGCGAGGATCAGCAACAATGGAGGTTACACTGAGTACTCGCCCTCGGTGCAGGGCCGGTTCACGATCTCCAGGGACAACGGGCAGAGCTCGGTGACGCTGACCATGAACAGCCTCAAGGACGAGGATTCTGCCGTCTATTTCTGCGCCAAAAGTTCTGATGCTGCTGGTTACAATGCTGCCTATGGTATTGACCCCACCCCATCCCCGTGTCCCCCCTGTCCCCGTTCCCCAGCCCCTTCCCCCAATCCCCAGCCCCTGACCCCATTCCTGTCCCCGTGTCCCAGCTCTGAGCTGGTTCTGCCCCAAACCTCAGCTCCTGGCCCCAAATCTCAGCTCCTGGCCCCAAACCTCAGCTCCTGGCCCCAAATCTCAACTCTGGGCTCCCATTCTCAACCGAGCTCCCCAAACCTGGGTGCCAATGGTCGAGATTTGGGGAAAATGGGCCGGATTTGGGTCCGTGGGGGTCAGCGATGGGGTCAGGGTTGCAGGGAAGGACCCGGGGAACGGGGACAGGGGGGGACCTGGGGATGGGGATGGGGCCAAATTAGAACCAGCAGCGTGAGCCTCCCAACCCCAACCATCATAAGCGTTTTTGGCGCAGAAATAGGATCCGGAATCCTCGTCCTTGAGGCTGTTCATGGTCAGCGTCACCGAGCTCTGCCCGTTGTCCCTGGAGATCCTGAACCGGCCCTGCACCGAGGGCGCGTATCTCGGGTTGGAACCGTCACCGTTGATCCCTGCGATGAATTCCAGCCCCTGCCCGGGTCTCTGGCGGACCCAGAACATGGGGTAACTGCCGAAACTGAACCCGGACGCTCGGCAGAGGAGGCGCAGGGACCCCCGGGGGGCTGGAGGTGCCCCCGGGCTCCAGCAGGGTCACTTTGGTCCGGAGCCCCGCGGCACACAGGGACGCGGGGACCGAGGGGCCCCACCGGGCCTGAGCGGATTTTGGGGTAAAACTGGACAAGTCTGGGGGAAATGGTTGGGATTTGAAGGCCGAGGCTGAGCCGAGGGTGGAACCGAACTGATTTGGGGCCAGGAGCTGAGATTTGGGGTCAGGAATGGAGATTTGGGGTCAGGAGTGAAGATTTGGGGCCAGGAGTGAAGATTTGGGGTCAGGAATGAAGATTTGGGGTCAGGAGCTGAGATTTGGGGTCAGGAATAGAGATTTGGGGTCAGGAGCTGAGATTTGGGGTCAGGAGCTGAGATTTGGGGCCAGGAGTGAAGATTTGGGGTCAGGAATGAAGATTTGGGGCCAGGAGCTGAGATTTGGGGCCAGGAATGGAGATTTGGGGTCAGGAGCTGAGATTTGGTGCCAAGAGCTTAGATTTGGGGCCAAAAATGGAGATTTGGGGCCAGGAGTTGAGATTTGGGGCTAAAAATGAGGATTTGGGGCCCCCAGCTGGTGCCGGCAGCTGCAGCTCGAGCCGAGCCCCGAAAGCGAAACCGGGGCGAAATCGGGGCCTTTTCGGGGCCAATTTGGGGCCTTTTTGGGGCCTCTGGGGATTTTGGGGCCTGTGGGGATTTCAGGGCCTTTGGGGATTGTCGGGATTTTGGGGCGTGTGGGGATTTTGGGGCCAATTGGGGCCAATTTGGGGCCTGTGGGGATTTTGGGGATTTTTGGGATTTTGGGGCCTGTGGGGATTTTGGGGCCTTTGGGGCCAATCTGGGGCCTGTGGGGATTTTGGGGATTTTGGGCCCATTTGGGGCCCGTGAGGATTTTTGGGATTTTGGGGCCTGTGGGGATTTTGGGGCCTTTGGGGCCTGTGGGGATTTTTGGGATTTTGGGGCCTGTGGGGGATTTTGGGGCCAATTGGGGCCAATCTGGGGCCTGTGGGGATTTTTGGGATTTTGGGGCCCGTGAGGATTTTTGGGATTTCGGGGCCTGTGGGGGGATTTTGGGGGCCTTAATGGGGCCTGGTAGGGGATTTTTGGGATTTTTTGGGGCCTGTGGGGATTTTTGGGGCCAATTGGGGCCAATCTGGGGCCTGTGGGGATTTTGGGGGTTTTTGGGATTTCAGGGCCTGTGGGGATTTTGGGGCCTTTGGGGCCAATTTGGGGCCTGTGGGGATTTTTGGGGGGGCCTTTGGGGATTTTGGGGGATTTTGGGGCCAATTTGGGGCCTGTGGGGATTTTTGGGATTTTGGGGCCTGTGGGGATTTCGGGGCCTTTGGGGATTTTGGGGCCAATTGGGGCCAATTTGGGGCCTGTGGGGATTTTTGGGGGATTTTGGGGGATTTTGGGGCCTGTGGGGATTTTTGGGATTTTGGGGCCTGTGGGGATTTCGGGGCCTTTTGGGGATTTTGGGGCCAATTTGGGGCCTGTGGGGATTTTGGGGATTTTGGGGATTTTGGGGCCTGTGGGGATTTTTGGGGCCTTTGGGGCCTGTGGGGGTTTCGGGGCCTTTGGGGCCAATCTGGGGCCTGTGGGGATTTCGGGGCCTTTGGGGATTTTGGGGCCAGTTGGGGCCAATCTGGGGCCTGTGGGGATTTTGGGGCCTTTGGGGATTTCGGGGCCTGTGGGGATTTTTGGGATTTCAGGGCCTGTGGGGGATTTTTGGGGCCTTTTGGGGGCCGCAATTTGGGGCCTGTGGGGGATTTGGGGCCTTTGGGGATTTCGGGGCCTTTGGGGCCAATCTGGGGCCTGTGGGGATTTCGGGCCTTGGGGATTTTTTGGGATTTTGGGGGCCAATCTGGGGCCCGGGATTTCGGGA